>NC_085866.1:30960390-30965390 GCF_034702125.1 Engraulis encrasicolus | reverse complement strand
GCTATATATAACAGGTCGTTTTTATGTCCAGTATTTCCAGGTGGCGACAATCCACTTAAGACTTTACAATGGGTTTTTTTTTCTCCACAAGAGCCAAGGCAGTCAAATAAACTGTAGGAGTAACAATAAAGCTGGATTTTCACACTTATGGATGGATATGTCTACACTTCACAGACAGACAGACAAATGGTATATATTAACAAGTATAATGGAGGCCACCCTGCAGACACCCCTGGCTGATTGCAGCTAATTAGTCCACTAACATGAGGTATAAATAGGACCTCCAGATTAGAGCCATGTGAGGAGGAAGACGCCGGTAGTACATGCTGGGCTATTTTGAATGACTCTATGAGGGCGTCTCTGGAAAAGAGACGAGAGAGAGAGAGAGAGAGAGAGAGAGAGAGAGAGAGAGAGAGAGAGAGAGTGTGTGTCTGTGTGTGTGTGTGTGTGTGTGTGTGTGTGTGTGTGTGTGTGTGTGTGTGTGTGTGTGTGTGTGTGTGTGTGTGTGTGTGGGGCCATATGGCATTACAGCAGGCACCTGTTCCACTCTGGAGAAACAGTACTACACTACCAACACGACCATGAATGAAATAAAGAAAAGAAAGATTAGAGAAAGCATTATACTTCTCAGAAATTGACAAAGTAAGCCCTGCCACATATTCATTCTAGCACTCAACACAGATTATTTCATTTCTTTATTTCTTTTTTATTGCATTTTATTTTATTTTATGCCTCTACAGTATTATCAGAGAGAGTAGAGAGAGAGAGATTCCATTGGCCCATTGTTTCCGGGTTCTATTATTGCAAGGGGGAGGGGGGGAAATCCCCCTTTAGACAGACCTAGGCAGACCTGAGGACTGTTCTATTCAATGCTAGGAGCATTATGACAAGCCCCTTTAGGCAGACCGGAACCTGGTCATGTTAGGTGCCCATAGAAACCTATTATGTTGGCATATCTCTATATACTTAAAGGATCTCTGACGCGGCTCCCCATTCCATCAAGCCACAGCGCCCCATGTCAATGATGATTTCACAGAGGATTTTACTGATGACGGGGCCTAGCGGTTAGAGAGTTGGTCTTTCAATCTAGGGGTTGCCGGTTCAAATCCCCCTTGACCTCTCTCCCTATATCTCCATCCATGGCTGAAGTGCTCTTGAGCAAGGCACCTAACCCCACATTGCTCCAAGGACTGTAACCAATACCCTGAAAAATAATAACTGTATGTCGCTTTGAATAAATGAACGCGTCAGCTAAGTGCAATGTAATGTAATAATGTAACCCAGGACTAACTGAATGAGTGAAACGGCTCTCTGAGCCTTGGAGCCCATCTCTGATACATGTACCATGCTCACGCCTTGTCACTGAAGTTTGCTCACAGAGTTAAATATTTAGCAGAGATGTTTTTGTTGATGTGCGGCCTGTGTCCATCTACAGCGCACTCTGCAGAACAGAAAATTGTGAGTGAGCGCATCCCTGTGAGGAGGTCTGGGAGAGGGCCAGATGTTATTACCCATCAGCTCTTGGAGAGGAGAGGAGAGGAGAGGAGAGGAGAGGAGAGGAGAGGAGAGGAGAGGAGAGGAGAGGCTGTGTGATGAGAAGTGCGAGATCTGAGTCATTTTTGTGATTTGCACTTCAGAGAGGAGCGCATAGCACAAGGCTTCACACACACGCACACACACACACACACACACACACACACACACACACACACACACACACACACACACACACACACACACACACACACACACACACACACACACACACACAGGCTTCGCTCCCCGGGTCCCAAATGGCTAACCAAACCACCACNCCCCCCCAGTGTTAATTATCTTGGTGGAGTGTGTGTGTGAGTGATGCTCTTCAGACCCAGTGGGTGAAGCGGGGGCTGGTGGTGGTAATCAAAACCAATGAGGCAGCTGGGGGATTGGGATTGGATAGGACGGTGGTGGGGATGCAAGCAAAAAACACCCCACAAACAAAACACAAACAAAACCCATGCGCGTGGGCACACATGCATGCACACACACTCGCACACGCACACACACGCATGCAATCACGCATACATGCACACACACACAAACAAACAAACAAACACACACACTCACACACACACATACACACACACAAATGCATACCCATACACACGCACGCGCACACACATGCACGCACGCACGCACGCACACACACACACACATTCTGTGTGGTCCAGTATTACCGTACTAATGTGCAACGCGTACACATTCTCTGCCTTTTTGAGATGGGTTAAGTAGAGCATTAGAGACCCTACTGTATTTCTCGAAAGCGATGTTGCTAGCAGCCATGGACTAATGGTTGGGACGTGGACTTGAGATCAGAGGGCTGCAGGTTTGAATCCCACCCTTATCCCTCCCTAACAGGGCCGTAACCAGACATTTTCATATATTGAGGTAAAATACTGTGCGCTGTACTGCATACTGTACATTTAGTATGCTTCATTTAGTAGGCCATTTGTGACCTTTTGTTACCATAAAAACTCAAAGAAAAGCACGCAGGAAACCGATTGTGCTGACACAGTACAAATATTCTTTTTATTGGATATGCGAATAGTTTCTTAAAATTTGGTTATAAAATGATTTTCTTTAATATTTTCTCTTTCTTTTTCTTATGTAAAAATCAAGTGCAAGTTGGACAAGGCTTGGACGGGCACACACAATTGGCACAGGCTGGAGAGCATAAACAACCAAAGAAAAAGGCGTCAGCGTCTCTACTTCCTGCGCAAACTAAAGAAGGCAAGTGCTACACCCTCCATCATGACAACATTCTACAGAGGAACCATAGAGAGCGTCGTGTCCAACTGCATCACAGTGTGGGGAGGAAGCTGCACGGAGAAAAACAGGAAGACACTCCAGCGTGCTGTGAACACAGCGAAGAAGATCATTGGAGTACCACTCCCCTCCCTGCAGGACATTTACACCACACGCCTCACCCGGAAAGCACTGATGATCATCAAAGACACAAGCCACCCTGCACACAAACTGTTCAGCCTCCTGCCCTCTGGAAAGAGGTACAGGCGCCTCCGTTCCCGTACCACCAGGCTGGCGAGCAGCACAATGCACCAAGCGATCAAGATGCTGAACACTCAACCCACTCTCCCTCGACTGTCAGCCTCTAGCCAGCAAGGCCACTGACAACCCCCCCCCCCCCCATCCCCCACCACCATATCTGCGACTGAACATTCCACCTGCACTACTATACTTGTGACTGAACTTTCAACCTGCACTAACTCAAAACATGCACACACACACACACACACACACACACACACACACACACACACACACACACACACACACACACACACACACACACACACACACACACACACACACACACACACACACAAGCACACTGCACTTTCTGCACTAAACCCAAACATACACACACTGACACACACACACACACACACACACACACACACACACACACAGACACACGAACACACACACAAGACGCACACCGCACCTTCTACCTGCACTAAACACATACACACACATACACACACACACACACACACACACACACACACACACACACACACACACACACACTGCTGCTGGTGTACTTGACAGACCTTTTTAAATATTTATTTTCTTCAAAATGCTACTATTACCATGTCAGAACGCTATAAAGGACTTTTTTTTTTTTAGGAAAAGCACAAAAGCACAACAAATACCTCTTAATGTATGTCCTCTACAAGTCTTCTGTTGTCCAGTCTTGCACTTTAAATGTCTGTATGAGCACTGTCTATGTCCATACTGTCTTAAGTCCATGTATAAGTACTGTCTATGTCTATACTGTCTATGTCCTTACCTAGATTAGTCTATGTCTGTATGGGAAAGCAAGAAATGTAATTTCAAATTCTTTGTATGACCAGTGCATGTAAAGAAATTGACAATAAAACCTACTTGACTTGACTTGACTTCAAAGACTTCAGTCAAACTTAAAGTTCATTTCCATTAATCACTGCCTTGATGATACATGGGGGTGGCGTATACAGACTGAATATATCATTGTTGATCATAGATTGATTTTCATCATAGATCACTTTTACATTTCTAAAAAAAAATATATATATATAGAGGACATGACCTCTGTGTCCTCAATGTTACGGCCATGCTCCCTAACGAGGTTAGCAACGGTATTGTGAAGAGATGAAACACACACCTATAGTCAGTAGATAGTTGTACGGGCTGTAATACTCCATCTTCTACCAGTAGTGCACGCATGGGCTCGCGCACACACACACACAAACACACACAGAGACACACACACACACACACACACACACACACACACACACACACACACACACACACACACACACACACACACACACACACACACACACACACACACACACACACACACACACACACACAGTCAGAGAGCCACAGAGCTGGAAGGCAGATTCTGCTAGTGGTAAAAGCTGTTATAGCCTACTTCATCCTCCACCACTACTGCAGTCAATCCATCAGTTTCTCACTGCACCGTGATGAGATGAGAGAGGTATACTGGACTGTGAAGGGCTTGGCATTACTTTTTTCAAGGGCTTGACATTAATTTTTTCACCCACCGGCCACTGTGGCTAGTGGTTTTCCAGAGTCATTGGCCATTCAGGTATTCCACTAGCCACAGATTTTATATTGTTTTTTTCTTTATCATGATGGTGTAGGCCTACCTCAGAAGAGGAGGTGCTAAAGCAAGATCACTGTATAGTTTTCTACATGGAAGTATATCAAGCAAATAGAAACTGAGTTATTGACCTTTTACTTGAACTTATGTCATACCAAGGAATAAGCTGCAAGCCAAATTGGAAAGTGACACTGAAACTATTACTAGCCAAGTTTTACCAGCATTTGGCCGGTTGGCAGATGCCATTGTCAAGCCCTTGTCTTGGTCTCCAAACAAAAGCCTGCGGGCCAAATCTGGCCCGGGCATGGCAAACATTTGGCCTGCC
>NC_085866.1:30947890-30950390 GCF_034702125.1 Engraulis encrasicolus | reverse complement strand
GGCGCTGTGGCGCAGCGCGTTAAGCCCCCCCACACATTTGGGCTTACATTGCCCACGGGGACCCCGGCTCGAGTCCGGACGGGGTCATTTCCCGGCCCTGCCCCAACTCTCTCTCCCAATCATTTCCTGTCTACTCTCACACTGTCCTATAATAATAAAGGCCAAAAAGCCCAAAATTTGTTTTCATGATGTGACTTTCCAAGGGTGGCTATGAACAAATGGGGTCCTCCTTATCCTGAAAGTTGCCCATCCCTGATTCAGACTGTAGAGGAATGTAATATAAAGGCAAAGATGAATGTCAAGGATCCCTGAAGCATTCTACCGAAAAATCAACCATCCAACCATCCATTGTAGGAACTTCCTAAAGCACTGTAGTATACAGTGTAGCACAGTACCAATGATGACTGTATTTCTATGAGGTTTCTACACATTAACCTACAGTACATTTACAGTGCAGGACAGTGTTGTGCTGTACAGTACAGTACAGTTCATATTCTGTGCGCCACAGTGTGGGGTCTGTTTTGGTGACGCTGAGTGAGTAGCCGTAGCCCCTCTCGCTGTTGTGCCGTGTCATGGGCACCACATGTGGCACAACATGATCAACTCCCCCACATAAACACAGGCAGACACAGGTCACATGCTGCTATCTGAGGTACGTAGATGGTCTGATGTGAGGCGGGCTGTGGTGTGGTATATATGTAGGCTATGTTAATACAAACGAACAATTTTGCAAATGGAGAGCAGGATTTTCTAATGTTGGGGCGTTTGATGCACCCTATTATTGATATTAGGTTGGATATTGCAGTTAGTATAAATTTGACAAAACAATATCTCTAAAACAGGGCACAGTTGGACCAAAAGGCTTTTGTTACTGCATTTTGCAATTGTACAGTAGCTACTATGGCTGTGGATATGAGCTGTGGGTTTCTCTAGTTGGAGTGGGGTGTGGAGGGAAGAGGGAGGGGTGTGGTGTGTGGGGGGGGAGGGGTGGTGGTGTGTGTGTAGGGAGGGGTGGTGGTGTGTGTGTAGGGAGGGGTGGTGGTGTGTGTGGAGGGATGGGGGGAGGTGTGTGTGGAGGGAGGGGGGTTGGTGTGTGTGGAGGGATGGGGGAGAGTGGTGTATGGTGCAGATGAGGCACGAGGATGACAAAGGGATTTGTGAAGGTGAGCGATGGGGGGAGTAGAGGGCAAACATGGAGGACAGAGCAGAGAAGAGGAGAGAAGATGAGAGGATGAGAAATGATGGGAAAAGAGAAGAGGAGGGGTGGAGTAGAGGATAGAGAAAGACGAGAGAGAAAGATAAAAGAGAGAGAGGGTGGTGAAGAGCAGAGAAGAAGAGAGGAAAACAAAGCAATGGACTGGTAAAAAAGAGGAGGGGATGGAGGGAAAGAAGAGAGGAGAGAAGAGTAAAAATGAGGAGAGCGCTGGCTAGCAGAGAGGAGAAGAGAGTAATGGAATGAATGGGAAAAACATGAGGGGAGGGGATGAAGAGAGGGGAGAATGGTAGAAGCATAGGAGAGGACAAACAAGAAGGAGAGTGTAGAGAAGAGGAGTAGAATGAAGAGAAATGGAATCATATACAGTGTTTCCCAACCTTTGTTGTCTTGCGTACCCCCTAAGCCTTTTTTGTCATACCATGAGTACCCCCGATCTCATGCTCTATATCTTTTCTTTTATCCTTACATGACTATGCGCTGTAAATACATTTATTATTATCAAATATTTCCACATATCCCTTGCAGTGTGCTTGCATAGTGGTACCCGTACCCCTGGTTGGGAAACATTTTACAAAATTATTTGACTGCACAGTTTGAGAGGTGGCCAGGGGTCGGCAAATGACCCGGACCGGGAATCAAACCTGGGTCGGCCGCATGGCAGACGAGCGTCCTACCGGATGGCCATGGCAGGGGCCCATAGTTAAATGTGTATGAATATACTGTATAATTAATAAATAGCACTTGAAATTGAGGGTATCGGGACCTTCTGTATTTATTTATGGGGACTTACTGTGGGGACACTTAGTTGGTAGGCTACTTGAAATCTACACAGTGTTATTGCTCTGCACACAATTTTGTTGCCTTGTTTGATGACTATCTCCTGAATCTTGAGTGGAGGAGGAGAGGAGAGTAGTGGAGAGGGTATTTGTGCAGACAGCGGCCGCAGCAGAGCAGACCTGCTCCCTCCTCCTTGGCTCCACATGTCAAATCCCATCATGCCTTTCACCTTCCATGCCAACGAGCAGGACCACAAAGCCTATGGCACTGCATTGCACACAGACACAGACACAGACACAGACACAGACACAGACACAGACACATACACACACACACACACACACACACACACACACACACACACACACACACACACACACACACACACACACACACACACACACACACACCTCTCCCACTGTCTCTCAGCCTCTCCCTGTCTCTCATCGTATCTCCATCTTTTTGTGTCTCTCTGTGTTACGACTTGTTTGATCTGTCTGTTTGTGG
>NC_085866.1:30925390-30937890 GCF_034702125.1 Engraulis encrasicolus | reverse complement strand
CATCTTCAGTCAGACTCAAATCGGACCGAAATCAAGTAGCTGAGGTTAAACTGTCGTAAATACACGACCGAACTCGAGTAGCTGAGGTAAAATAGACGTAAATACTCGGGCGGATATCCGGGCACTCACATCCGGCAGCCTACTTACATTGGGTTGCTACAGGGGGGGTAGCATGGTAGTGGGACAGGGGAACATGATGGAGTAGTCATGATGGTGGCATATGATGCTAAGGGGGTGTGGAGGAAGGGAATGGGGGGAATAGGGGGAAGAGGAGGATGAGGGGGCGGGGGTTGGGGGGAGTGGGGTTTGGGAGGGGGTTGCTGGTACTGACCCACTCCACTCCACTCTCATCATTGTAACAATAATGTCAACATCTGGTAACACATTAGGAAGGGGGCGTCATTTTAGCTGTGCTGCTGCAGAGCAGTTGCTACGTATTTTACGTTGTTCTGCTCCAATAAGACTCTATGGTCACTTTCCTTTGTGTGTTTTTATTATTACCAGACAAGCTGTACACGTGTTATTTCCTTACATACTTTTTTGTCTTCCTTTCACCACTGCTTATTAGACTACTGTAGTAGTTGAGCATATTGTGACCATAGTGAACTGCAGTACAGCAAACCCAAAACTAGACATGAAACTTTAGTTTAGCTTAGAGCTGGTTTATGGAGGTATCAGGTGATTTTGTTCATACGTCATAGGTTGATTCAGATTCAGGCAAGATAAACACGCCCCTGCGAGAGCTGCTTCCTGAAAGTGGTTTATTTGCTAATTACAAGGTGGAAAATCGTGTTGAAATAATTATCCTGCTTGATTAGCCGGCGTAATTTGGCTCGTCTACAGGAATTCTAACCAAGAACAAACATCTGTTCACTGTGCAACTGCCTTACAACATTTCAGCACAAACATATATTTTGTAATGTTTTTCTTATTTAGGCTATATTTTTAAGTTTAACTGCACAGTGGAGACTGGTCAAACGCAATTTCAAGACATAGACAATATAGACAATGTTTTTGACAATGAAGTACACTTCACTTGACTTCACCAATGAAAAAACATTTGATAATGGTTATCTGTAGTTTTTTATTTATAGAAGAGTGTTCGATGGCTCTGTTATTTGATTACCAATTTGAAAATGTTTCTATCTTTTGGTCTTTTTTTTACCTTTCCCTGTGACATTAGTAATGTTTCGCCCACTGTCTCACTCTTCACATTCATCCCACGCACATGTGATCAGCAGTGCCGGATTAACCCACAGGCTATATACTATGGCTGCAGCCTGGGGGCCCCCACTTGCCAGCCCTCCCCAAAGGGAGAAATGTAACAAGATACAGTATTGATAACTCAGTGTTGCATATCAGGTAGAGTTTCAAATCTTCTCAATAATATTCCTCTTGGTTTAGAATTATGTGCCATCTATGTAATTTTGTTTTTAAAAAATTGCCTTCCATGGGGGCCTACAGCAACCTGTAGTCCAGGGGCCCTGGGTCTTCTTAATCCGACCCTGGTGATCATGCATATTTGTCCCTCTCTTAGCATCACAATTCCCTCGGAATTCATATTCAGCAGCGTCCCTCTCCTGAACCCACAACCCACACACACACACACACACACACACACACACACACACACACACACACACACACACACACACACACACACACACACACACACACACACACACACACACACACACACACACACACACACACACACACACACACCACCCAAGAGCAAATGTATACCCAAATTTATCTTTTGGAACACAACCAATTCAATTAGGGCCACACATCTCCCCTGGGTTCCATCCATTACCTCCATGTGGGTGCCGGTTCCCCTACATGTATATATTTTGACCAAGTTTGATTTATGCTAAGTGCATTTCTCCTCTCCTCTCTCACACACAGGGGCTGAAATCAGAGCTGGGTTGGCTGGGGCCAAAATAAAAAGGCTGGGGCGTTATTTTGCACCCCCTGAGCCATTAGCCCCTGTGGACACTTCGGCCCCACTGGGAAATTCCCTGTATTCCAGATTAGCAGTTCAGACCTGGTTGAATTAAAGTGACGGGTTTGGTGGGGTGCTCTCCTCCTCTCCTCCCCCCTCCTCCCCTCCTCCCCGCCGAACGTTCTCCCCTTCTTTTAAAAGCCTTACTCATGTGCAGGGGTGTAGCAGCAAATGTTGGGCTCTATGTACAATCAGCTTCAATGGACCCACCCAGCCATATATCTTCATAAATCAGACTGTGTGTGGGCCCCCCATATACATGGGGCCCTGGTGCCTCTGTCACACTCTACCCCCCTGAACGACACCCCTGCTCATGTGATCAGCTCTTTGTTATGCTGCATGTGGATAGAGATGAACTGCACTGCACAGCGAAAGCTATGGCTGCGGCTGCTGCTGCTACAGTGTAGTATCACTACAGCAGTGCAGTGTAGTGCTGCATGGCTGAAGTTTCTGCTAGCAAGCGAGATCTATTTTAAGGGAGAGAGAGGCGAGGTCATGTTGCAGTGAGCTGAGCACCATCCTCTGCTGTTCTTGTGGTTATTTATCCTCATTGGAGGAGAGAAAAGACGTGTCTCGCTCGTTCTTGGCACACATTCCCTTGAACTAGCTAGCATGGCATCCACCGCCATGTATTAGATGCATATTCAGCCTCTCTTGGTCTCTCTCTTTCTTTCTCTCTCTCTCTCTCTCTCTCTCTCTCTCTCTCTCTCTCTGTCTCTGTCTCTATCTCTATCTCTATCTCTCTCTCTCTCTCTTTCTCTCTCTCTCTCTCTGTCTCTCTCTCTCTCTCTCTCTCTCTCTCTCTCTTCTTTGCCAGTCAGCTACTTGTCACATGTTCCCAGTGAAGAGCCATTGTCTCCGGCGGCTCTCTAGGCACTATGCATGACTCCCTCTCTCTCTCTCTCTCTCTTTCTCTCTCTCTCTCTCTCTCTCTCTCTCTCTCTCTCTCTCTCTCTCTCTCTCTCTCTCTCTCTCTCTCTCTCTCTCTCTCTCTCTCTCTCACACACACACACACACACACACACACACACACACACACACACACACACACACACACACACACACACACACACACACACACATACTTCTCTCGTCTCTGGTTCACACTCTTCTTTGCTCCTCCCTCCCTCTCTCCCTCCTTCTCCTCTCCCTCCTCCTCCTCCCTCCGTTCCTTGCTTTGTATAAGCCATTGAAGTGGAACATTGTGAGATTATCCTGCCACCACTGAGAGCAAGGGCTTCAGCTAATTCAGCCCCATCCCCTCAACCCTTGGCCAGCCCTCCCTCAGCCTCAGCCTCAGCCTCTACCAGCCCTACCCCTCAAACTAACTCAGCCACACTTGGAGGACGCCGCAGCCATTGGTCACTAGTTGACTGTTTTTTGTTTTGGACCGGTGTGTTGTTGCCGCTGACCTGTGGGCGTTCTCAGAAGCAGAGGACGAGAGGAAAGTGAAGGACTTTATCTTAACGTTTCAAACAAGGGGGAAAGAAAGAAAGGACTTTATTGTTTCATCTTCTTTTTTTGTGGAGAGCGCCCGCCGCAAGTGGATTCCGTACTGAGGAGAGGGGGAGTGGAGTAGTGTGTCTGGAGGAGGAGAAGTCTTTTTTACAGTTCTTCTTTTGTCCGTCATCATGGGTTTCTTAATGGTAAGCTGAGGCAATGTGCTGCATGGGGTCAGATTATGGTGGGGGTGGAGGAGGAGGTGGAGAGGTGAGGAGCCAGAGCTGCTTATGGCTCGTCTCCAGCCAAAGGAGCATTGGGGAGATTTGTTTTGTTGTTTGTTTATTTTGTTTGTTGGTGGCAAGTTTTGTTGCATTGCTTTGTTTTGTCCCTTTGAGACACCAGTAGGAAGCGTGTGTGCCATGCATTCAGAACCCTCTGAAAACATTGTAGGCTAAAAACTATGACTACGAAGTAGTCAATCCACTGGGGTGCTTCATGTAATCTTAGATATTCTCTGTCATCACTAATTTGCTTATACATTTGCTCATTTAGTAAATAGAGAAGGTTTTTTGTTTGTTTGAGAGAGAGAGCGCTCGGAAGCACAGTCAGACTCAAGAGTCAGTCATTCACTGAGCTGACATATGCCATATCCGCTTTGATTTGATACTTGATACTCCACAAAGGAGTCGTTCTGGGTCCCTTGTTTATGCTTATTGCTGTGCTAATGGAACCCTAGATAAGATATGAATGGTAATGGTAATGGTAAGATGTCGTTGTCCTTGATGGTGTTCCTCCCAGTTCTTTCTTGTCTGCGTGTCTTTCTTGTGTACGAGTGGGTGTGTGAGTGAGTGGGTAGCGTGCAAGTGTGCATGTCTCTGTCTGCCTGCCTGCACCTGCTTGTATATACAATGTAAACATGCACTGGTAGTCCTTTATATTCTGAAACAAACTAATGAAATATCCCAGTGGGTACCAGTCTCTGTTTGTCACCTTTAATAACTTAAAGGAGGAAAAACTTTGAGGCAAACGGTGTAAGCGATGAGACTCAGTCACTCCTCCATGCTGCCCTCATTGTTGTGCTCTCCATGCTTGGGGGTCCTTTGTTTTGGGGATGCTCTCTCCTCTCTCCTCTCTCTCTCTCTCACACACACACACCATGTCTCTCTCTCACACACACACACACACACACCATGTCTCTCTCTCTCTCTCTCTCTCTCTCTCTCTCTCTCTCCACTCTTTCTTTCTGTCTCTCTGCCTCTCATGCTCCCTTTCTCTCTCTGTTTCTCTCTCTCTCTCTCTCTCTCTCTCTGTCTATCTCTCTCTTCTACATATCTGTCTCTCTTTCACTCATCTGTCTCTCTAATGTCATGTCATCTCTCTTTCTCTTTCTCTTTCTCTCTCTCTCTCTCTCTCTCTCTCTCTCTCTCTCTCTCTCTCTCTCTCTCTCTCTCTCTCTCCAGCATTGCATTGCCCTGGTTGACCCAGATATTCATGTACCACAGTCCCCTCCCCCCACGGTCCCCAACTCTTCTTTGTTTGGGAGCCAGACTCCCCTCTCCTCTCTTCTCCTCTGCTCTGCTCCCTGCCTCGTGCTATTCAAACTCAAACTTATGGGGTTATGGTGGGTTGGGTTGGGCTGGGGTGGTAGAGTAGGAGGGTAGGGTATAGGGAAGACCACACTCTGTGCTGTGGATGTGGGTGTGGGTGAACCAGGCCCAGAATATGGAGGGGTTTTGAGACACTAAAGGGCTTTAAGCGCTCGGGAGACTGCAAGCAATGTTACTCAGGTGCTCAAAAGGAAAAATCAGAGGCTTTTTTTATATTTTTCTCAAATCTCAGAGTGCCGCTGCTTTTTCCTTTATGGAGGGGTTTTATCTGTGTTGGCTGTGTGGAGTGATGCTGTTTCTCACTGACGCTCACACGTCTCTCTGTGACGTTTTGTGGTTCCCACTTGCATTGCTGGTTAGACAGGATCAGTCATCATATGTCATTTCTTAAAGCCCTCTTGAGTATACTGTAAGTAGATGTGATGCAGTAAAGAAGGGCAAATTGTATTCACAGCAGTGAAAACATACGAGGACCAATGGACTTCTTTTGCAGTAGCAACCCTTTAAAGGGAAGTGAATTACTTTACATGACATTACATTTAGCAGACGCTTTTGATCAAAGCGACTTAAGTAAAGCGACAAAAGTAAAGCCAACTTAAAGGTTAAAGGAGATCAGAGGAGCTCAGATGTAAACAACTGGACATCTTTTCAAAGCTTGAAGAGCCCATCGTTACTACAAGTTAGGCTCTTTGTTTCATTACCTCCCTCAGAGGCCATTAGCCATCTCGGCAGACATAACTTAGTTAACCCCTTAGCGCAGAGCCTATGTTATAACCTTACTGTCACCAAAATTGTAATGGCTTTGTCTTAATCTGTTACCGAAGGCTCTCGGTAATGTCATAGCAATGTTGTTATGATGAGTCTTTTCAGCAATGAGGGAATAGACTCGTCGTTTGGTCTTTCTACGTAAAGAAGGCTATAGGGTTATAAGAGATCAAAGGAGCTCAGATGTAAACAACTGGACATCTTTTCAAAGCTTGAAGAGCCCATAGTTACAAGTTATGGTCTTTGACCTCCATTACCTCCTTGAGAGGCCATTAGCCTTCTTGGCAGACATAAGTTAGCTACCTGCTGTGGTTTCAATCTGTTTAGCTTCCACTACTATGCCACTGCATTACATAACTTTATTACATATTACACCTATTATAGCTGACGCATTTATGCTAAGCGATTTGCAGTTATTTACAAGGGTTTTGTATACAGTCTCTGGAGCAATGTAGGGTTAGGTGCTTTGCTCAAGGGCACCTCAGACATGGAGTGCGGTAAGGAGTGGAAGGGTGGGATTTGAACCTGCAAACCTCTGACATAAAGCCCATCTCCTTACCCGTAAGGCCATGGGTGTACCTTACCTTTCGGCTTAAAGGGGCCCCTCATAATTAGTGACGCGGAACTGACTCACCGGTGAATTATTTTTTTTTTTTTTTACATTTCTGAAAATAGGGGCCCACGGGAGTGCGGGGCCCACCGGGAAATGCCCGTTATGCCAGATGGCCAGTCCAGCCCTGCAGCCCCCCGAGCTGTAGGAGTAGCCATGGTGTGCTGCTTCACTCGTGATCGTGGCAAGTGTGCTGCTTCAACTAATGTAAATGTCACCGTATATATATACAGTACTACATTGTAGCACTATATGCACATCAAACATTAGCGTGACATTTAGCAAATCCTGTGTGAAATGTACATAGGCTACGCTATGCACCCGACTCAACTGCCTTTGTCCTCATAACTTGTAGTGTGTGGCGTAGGTTATGAGTCGAGCTTTAGCACACAGCGCAGGGCTTTATTTATGGAGCCCTGGCTGGCATTGATTTAGCTGCCCATGAGATAGCCGGCTAATGCAAAGGGCAGACGCATTGTACTGTGCTTCTGACAGGTAGCCTAAAGACAGATTACTCAGATTAGCACTGTGTGTAATACAGTAATAGGTGTGAAAGCAAAGGCTTTGGGTCTTTGTTATGGTTTATTTTTGAGTGTATCTAGTACAGCACGAAATAGTATGTGCTTGCACTGTAGGCTACGTGCCTAATCTATAACCCTTACCCTAATGTACAGTGCATACATGCTCTTACGGGTGTGTACTACTGTAGAAGTTGGGTGTCATGACATGTGATTTTAGTGTGGTAAGTTTGGAGATACTGCCGTGATCCATTAGCGCTTTTACTAAGCTATTTGGGATCACTCTTTAACTCTGCCAATGTTCGGCCAAGGTAGAAAAAAACGGCTGGGCTACTTGACTGATGTCACGGTTCAAATGACCCTAGGGTGAATCTACTCTGAACCATCACTTTAAATTGTATTTACTTACTCTAAAAGAAGCAGCAAAAGAAAATCTGACCTTTATTTCCCTTTGTAAGGAGGTGCACACATCAAAACAAACTTGAACACACAGTGTGCTATTAGACACGTGTGCTACGTTCTATAGCAGAGATGGTTTGCCATGCATACTGCTTAAAATTGCCCTCGTCTGAAAATGACGGTACTGGGGCCTCCTTTGTAGAATGGAGATTCCAAGGTACAAAGCAAAAAAAGATGTTGAGTTTCTCGCTCGCACCTCTCCTCTTTTGACATCCACAACATGCAGTAGATTAATCATCTGCAGACATAGCGCATAGCCCAGCATAGCCCCCCAATGGTGTCTGTATGAGGCTGTGAGGCTGTGTACGTTGGTCCACTAACAAATGTCTGCTTTGTTAGTCTGTCTGATGCAGCTGTGTGAGCCCAAGAGGGAGGGGAGGAGAGACTGAAGGATGTGTTTGGTTTTAGTATTCAACCGCGGCTAGCAGTAGCCTACAGTGCTGCATGTGCTGCATGGGAAGTATTGAACTCCTTAGAAGTATTGAATTCTTAATAAGTATTGAATTCTTGCAAATCAGTTCTGGTTGGAACGCTTCCAGGCTGAGTGAGTGACGCAGCACAGCAGTGTTCTAGAATGTATAGTGGCACACACAATGGCATAACACAGTGGCACAACATAGTGCCACACCACCACGCCATGCAGTACCACCACACACACCATCACACCACTCGTGAACCAGGTGAATGCAGCATTCTTTCTTTCCCTCCCCTGCCTCCCTGCTCCCTGTCTCTACCTCTTTTATGTCTCAGTGTCTCTCTCTCTCTCTCTCTCTCTCTCTCTCTCTCTCTCTCTCTCTCTCTCTCTCTCTCTCTCTCTCTCTCTCCCCTTCTCATACTTTATGTTCTGTTTGCAAAGCACTTTCCGCTGGAGTCCTGACAAGGTGCACATTGGATATGTTCAGTTTTGTGATTGAGGCCATCTGCAACGCAGCCCCAGAACAACCCTTTGTGCCACCATAGTTTTTGATCGCTTCATTTTGTGCAGTGTCACAGCTGGAAGTATGGGGTGCACTGCAGGCCCAGACTATTAATTTATGCAGATTCTGACTTCCTCTCCATGTGTGCTGAACGATTCACAAGGTCAAGTTGGCATCAGCATAATGATAGAAGTGACAAAACCAGAATTGAAGTCAGGCTCAGTGAGTTTCCTTCATAAGGCAAGAGGAACAACTCAGTGGTCTGAAAATACAGCCATGATTATGGTGATGGCAGGACTACAGTAGTTTGTGCTGTCTAGGGATAAAGACTAGACCTAGTATGCCAATGTTTAACCCTATACTGCACGCATTATTATCCCATCATGGGAAAAAATCTTGCTGTGGTTTTTGTCACATAAAATGAACTTCTTAAGACATATTTGCATTTTTTTTCCCAAAAAAGTTTTTTGGGGGGGTACTTTTAGGTTTGTTGCCATATGGCAACATTGTGCAGTTACGGAAAGGATCCAGTGTACATTTTTACTCCAAGACCAAACAAGGGTCATACAACATTATGGATTATTTTATAGAAATGTAATTGTTTTTCTCAGAAAAACATTGAACGTTTACCCACAAGTTCAAGGGAGTTATTTAACACATTTTTGTCATTGAGAGAACAAGTGAATACTGTTTATTATATCCCTGAAAAACAGTATTTCAGTGGTATTACGTGACCAACCACCAATGAATATATTAGGTATTAACACAATATCTGTGCATAGATTTGCACAAAAATGTGTATGGTAACTGTCTATAATATGTACATGAACTGATTTAATTTCGGAAGCCAACACTTTCAAGATGGCCGACATTCAAGATGGCCGATTTGCGGGCCAGGCATCTTTCAACATAACCGACAGTTTATTTGTCATAACTTTTGAATGGATGCTTGGATTTACACTAAACCTTGTGTGATAACACTCTATAATGAGTAAATAAGCCATGTAAACTTGTGAGGCTAGTGTTTTCAAGATAGCTGACTTTCAAGATGGCTGACTTTGAAGTTGGCAATCTTTCGAGACGGCCTACCTTTTGTTTACGCCACAACTTTTCAATGGGTGCTTGGATTTGCAGTAAATCTTGTGTGTTAATAATATAATTGGTTTATGAGCTGTTTGAAATTTGGAGATTATGCTTTTAAAATGGCTGACTTTCAAAATGGTTGACTTTGTACAATAATTTTTGATCGGGTTGACAGATTTGCACAAACGTTGTGTGCTAATTAGCCTATTTATAACAGACAAATGAAGTCAAAACATTTTGGAGGCTTAAAATGGTCAAGATGACCGTAGCTTTATGCTCTAATCTGGGGTTTGGGGATTTTTGTGGTATACCTCTGGCAGTCTGGGGAGGCTGCATAGGCCTTGTTCGCTTTTCTGCATGTACTCAGAGTGAAAGCTCATAAAACAGTTCTGTACACCTATTATAACATTTTTAATGTTCATTACAGACTGCCATTTGCACTAATTATAAATATTATCAGTTATCAATCATTCAATCAATAAATAAATCAATTAATCAATCAATTAGAATTGGGTATTTGTATCAATACACTTTCCCTATTGACCGTCTTGTTCCATTACCGCACAATGTTGCCGTATGGCAACATACCTATTTTTCAACATAAAAAGGAAATAATTTTAGTTGAAAACAAAACAAATGGTGAAAACAGATCATGACTAACTATAGATCATCCCAATATTTTTTTTAATTTTGTAAATATTGCAAAAAGTGTGAAATATCTTGGCCAATGGCAGAGCAATCTGTCAAGGAGACAAACTCATGTACAGTGAGGGAAAGAGCGAGCCTGGGGCAGTGTGTGGTGTCATGTGATGCCAACAAACCACATAATTGGATAAAACAAGGCCACAGTTTCAATATGAAAACCAATCATTGTCTATTATTTATATTTAAATACCAGGAAATGGCAAAAGAATGGTAAGTTGCCATATGGCAACACCGTGCAGTATAGGGTTAAAATGACCAAAAAAACCTGACTGCTATTTCAAACTCAAGAGTCTGAGTCAATGTGTAATTTTGCTGGTTTGCTTTGAACAGTTGATTTGTCAGGAAATGTAAATTGCACTGACAAAGAATTCACATAATTTGATGGATGTCAGAGATAAGGCAAGATGTTTCATTGAGGACGAAATCAGTCCCACCAGTGTTGCCAGATGGAAAATGCTGAATTATTGTACCAAAACCTCAGAATTACTTTTTGGGAGGACATTATCGTACAAGACCCAAATTGTTGTTTCAAGGCATCTAAATGAACTGAATGACAACTCTGAAGTTATTGTGCATCATGATTTTTAGATCGTAGAGAGGACAAAATGGACAAAATTATGGTACAAATACGATAATTATTGTACATCTGGCAACACTGAGTCCCACTTCCCAATAACTACCACCAAGTCTTTACCCAGGCGTAAGGCAGTGGCTATGGCATCAGAGCTGACACTGGATTTGTCATAGGATAGGCTGTCTTGGCATGTTAAATAGAGACAAAGTAATTTCATCTTCCTTGTATGACTTGTGCATATGAAGAAAGTGACAATAAAAGCTGACTTGACTTGACTTGAAGTGTTCCTGGAAGGCATGTCTGTCTGTCTGTGACTATGCTTTGCTGTGTTCTAAGAAACGATCACCATCCCCAGCTGTTTAAAGAGGCTCTATGTAGGATTGAAAGTTCAATTAATCACTGTCCCGAGTCAGCCAATGCTTATTTGAGTCATTAGTAAGTGAACAATGATTCTCGCAACCGCTTTGGCTGTCTGTCCGCTGAGAACCCCACATGTAACTTTGGACAGAGCGGTCCGCTACGAGTGTCATGGGAAACACTTCATACGAAAAATCGCGTTACATTCCGTATTTAGATTTGTATCAACTGCTGGCATTACGTGATGAAAAACATTTTCACAGCGAGTTCATTTAAACAGCATTTTTTCATGACGGTGTAGATTTTGAGACAGGCATGCCACGGGTAATGCGCTAATTACGTCATCCTACCTTGTACCCCTTTACTGTTTAGTGCAATAAGATACAGTACTCATGCAACAGCGACAACAGACTCTCTCACCCTTTTGTTTTTGATCAGGTGTCGTGTTCTCCTGTTTTTGTGATCTTATCTCCATCGAGTGCCAGCAGTGCAGGTCCGTTATGCTGACACATGGTGACACAGCTCTCTCTCTCTCTCTCTCTCTCTCTCTCTCTCTCTCTCTCTCTCTCTCTCTCTCTCTCTCTCTCTCTCTCTCTCTCTTTTTTTTTCTTCTCTCTCTCACTACTGGTGTGGATGATGGATGTGTGGAATGGATGATCGTACATTTCCCCCCGGCAGGAGAGGAGTCTCTCCCAGAGCCGACAGAACAGACCGTACCCAGTTGCTGTAGTGTGAAGAGAGGCATGACCTCTTGCATGGGGTGTTTCCCTGTAAAACATGCAGCGTAGGACCCCACCCATCCATCCATCCATCCATCCATCCATCCATCCATCCATCCATCCATCTATGCTGAAGTTGTCAAAGAGGCTCAGTTGCTGACATCTGAAGTCTTTGGAGAACAAGACATGGACGAATGAGATTCTTCACAGACTCAAGTTGTCAGAATTCTTCTAGCGTACAGGGCCTCACTCGCTACCTACATGCAGTATCATTCGGATGTATCATTTGGACACATCGTCAATATATCTTTTGTGATATTCCCGTATCGTGCAGATGGGCCCACTGGCAGGTCCGTTCGCTCATTGCTGAAAAGACTCAATTACATCATAACAACATTGCCCTGTCATTAAGAGAGCTTTCCGTAATAGAATTTTTGGTTATTACAATTTTGGAATAAAATAGGGTTATAACACAGGCTCTGCGCAAAGGGGTTAAATGACATTGAGATTCTGAGACACCACATTGACCACATTCAGTACTTCCACAAAAGTGATGTGCTGTACTTGTTTTGTAATGCCAATACCTCACTGCTGGACTGTCTGCTCAAGCACCTACTTGTAATATGAGCGATAGTCCACTCAGTTTAGCTTGCATTACCAAAAAGCACACGTTGTTACTAGGGCTGGACAATTAATCGAAAATAATCGTATATCGTGATATAATCATGATATCGAAAT
>NC_085866.1:30877890-30920390 GCF_034702125.1 Engraulis encrasicolus | reverse complement strand
TTAGCCTTTTAGCTAACTCTGGTACTGGAACTGTCCTGTACATACAACTTGTCAAATAAAGCTAATAAACTAGCTAAGCTATCAAGCTAAATTATGTAAACTTGTAAGTAAAAGTAAAATTAAACTTAACGTTTCAACTTGGTGATATAAATTGGTGATCAATGTAAAGTGTACAAGAGAAATAAAAATAATGAATACTGAGTCCTGCCGTGGCCTAACGGTAGGCCACTGGGTTACTACACCAGCGGCTTGATTCCGGCCCGGGTCATTTGCCAATCCTCCACCATCTTTCTCTCCCTCTCACTTCCTGTTGCCTCTCATACTGTCCTATCAAAATAAAGGCAAATATGCCCCTTAAAAAATACATATAAATATATATAAAAGGGCATACTGTATGAGCCATGTAGCAGTGAAGAGCAAATAAGGCTCATGAACCAGAAAATGTATCAGCTTTTTCTATAATGAATATTAAAACTCCCTTTATCGTAGTTGAAGAGATCATGTCATGAATTGAACAAGTCAAAGCCGTAGCTCTGTCATACAGATGGGAGTGCCATCCCATTCACTATCATAACGACATTGCTATGACATTGCTGAGAGTCTTAAGTAACAGGTTAAGACATGGTCGTTACCATTTTGGTGACAGGAAGGTTATATCAGTTGCTCTGCATGACAGGGTAAACTGACACCTGTAATCTGCATGGTGTATCCTGGGCCTTCTCTGTTCCATGTGTGAATCCATGTGTTTGGTGATGAGATATGCCACTTTTACTTGGCCACTCTACTAGGGGTGTAAATCACAGCCTCCATGACGATACGATTTAATATTGATATCTTATTATTTGATGCGATGCCATTAAGATTATTTTCGATACTTAAAAAATATTTGACTTTTTTTCAATTACTTTTCCACTTCTATGGAAGGCATAAGGCAGGGGCCAGCGATTAGTTTATTTTCGATACTTAAGAATGCCCCACGATACGATGCGATTCGGTTCAATCGTCAGATTATATCACGATATATCGATACATTTTGATTATTATTTACACCCCTACACTCTACCATATATGCCACTTTTATTCTGTCCTTCGGTCACTTTGGCCAATATCACTATGTCCTTTGGAAACCACAACTTTACTTTTTGGAAGTGTTGGTGTAGGTCTGTTGAACTTGTTGTTGAACGATCAGAAGCATTTACTGAGGCCTCTACTCACATGGTATTTTAAAGTGTACTCTGAAGCATTTATTGAGACCTCTACTCACATGGTATTCAAAGTGTGTTCTGGGACTTAGCTGTTTTACATGTAAATCCTGATTGGGGACTGAGGTTGACTTGCTGCTTCCCTCTCTGCTTGGAGACATCCTTTGCAGCCATGTCTCATTTCCGTGCAGGCAGCACTCTTGCCTCCCTCTCTCTCTCTCTCTCTCTCTCTCTCTCTCTCTCTCTCTCTCTCTCTCTCTCTCTCTCTCTCTCTCTCTCTCTCTCTCTCTCTCTCTGTCTCTCTCTCTCTGTCTCTCATTCTCCCCATTCTTTTTTTCTGACTCTCATTCTTTTTTCTGATTCTCTGTCTCTGTCTCTGTCTCTCTCTCTCTCTCTCTCTCTCTCTCTCTCTCTCTCTCTCTCTCTCTCTCTCTCTCTCTCTCTCTCTCTCTCTCTTTCATTCTCCCCATTCTTTTTTCTGATTGTCATCCCTCTTTTCTCGCCCGAATTCCCTGAGGGGGGTAACATTGTCACATTGCATTACTTTGGGCTTCTGATTTATAAAAAAAACACTTAAAACTGAATTACTGCAGAGTGATGGCTATCGTTTGTTTTGTTAAGTGTGGTTTTATGAGTGTATCGACAACTGTGCTGTGTCACGCCCTCAAGTGACTGCTGTGTGGGCTTATTGAGCACTTCATTATGTCATGTCAGCCTGCTGTTATTGCTTTATTCCTCTGTCATGTTATCTCTCTTCATCACTTACTCACTTTTACCCTCTCTGTCGCTGTCTCTCTCTCTCTCTTTCTGTCTGTGTTTTTGTCTCTCTCTCTCTCTCTGTCTCCCTTTCTGCTTGTCTGTCTCCTTCCTCTTTTTTTCTCCCTCTTTCTCTCTCTGACTCTCTGTATCTCTCTCTGTCTCTCTGTCTTTCTTTCTCTCTCTCTCTCTCTCTCTCTCTCTCTCTCTCTCTCTCTCTCTCTCTCTCTCTCTCTCTCTCTCTCTCTCTCTCCTTTCTCTCTGCCTGCCTCTCTCACACACACATACACTCTCACTTCTACAAGAATGTTGATGCTTTTGAATATGTTCATTGGCATAATAGAGATTTGTGCTCACTCAGTGATGGAATCAGATATTTCATGTTGTTTTGTGAATTTATACGGTTTTAAATATGTCCCCTCTCTCTCTCTCTCTCTCTCTCTCTCTCTCTCTCTCTCTCTCTCTCTCTCTCTCTCTCTCTCTCTCTCTCTCTCTCTGCAGTGCATGAGGTATTTGGCCTTCCCTCTGCCCCTTTCAGCCTTCAGCCAGAGCCCCTCCAACCAGGAAGATGTCGACTTCATACGATGAAACTGCTGCTGCTGGTGACGAGACCATGGACAGCTTTTGGGAGGTACTGAAAATACATGCACACACACACACACATGCATGCGCACACACGCATGCATACACACACACACGCGCGCGCGCACGCACGCAGGCACGCACACACGCACAGTCACACACATATGAACACATGCATGTACTTGTTGCTCACACACACACACACACACACACACACACACACACACACACACACACACACACACACACACACACACACACACACACACACACACACACACACACACACACACAGACATAGAACATGACGTTTTTTTGCTATCTATTCATTTGCCAATTTATGAGGTCTTTTTTGAGGCTTGCGGTTTGTCGTTTGTTTTGTTGCTTTTCCCCTTTTTCATATCTGATGGCAGCTAGTGAGTGATGCCACTGCATGCAATTAGGAAATAAAGACTGGTTCTGTTTTGGAAATCCGGCTCTGCCAAGCTGCTTACAAAGGCTTCTATTTATCCAATATCGGCTGGCTGGATGGCTGGCTGGCACGCTGGCTGGCTGGCTTCATCAAGTTGTATGCATCGCAGCACATCACAGCACAGCGCTGGCTGGCTGGCAAAATGTAGCAGTTGCCTTCTTTCCTCCAATTGGGCCCCTTGGGAGACATGCATCCGTCTCCAGTCTAATGCTTCAACATGTGTGCAAAGAGGTCATGGCACAGTGAAGTGTGCACCGCAGTGATTCTCCTTCCATGCTGATGTGATTACCGGCAATCCCACTGTTTACTGAAAAAGCTTAACTACATCGAAACAACACCTTTGCTACCAAGAGTCAAGCCAACATAACAGATTAAGACATAGTTATTAACATTTTTGTAGCAGTAAATGCTCACACATCCAAACGTCTGACCTGGGAGCAGGACAAACAAATAACCAGATTAAAAGCGAGAGTAAAAAAAAATCTGGGTTGAAGCGGACTTTTCTCTCTTATTACCATGTTTGCCTCATTTTTGCTTATTATAGATGCTCTGCATGAAAGATGAAAGGGTTGTTTCAGCGCGTAAGAGAGTTGAACCAAACACAAGAGAAGAGTGTTAGATCAAATTCCACACTCGTAAGTTGAATTGACACTAAACCCTTCAAAATTGTGCTGTGGTTTAGTGGTTCTGTTTTGTGTTATATTCTTCTTGTGTGTCTGCTGTTGGGAAGATTGAGCTGTGGGCTGTGTGAGTTTCAGCCACCCGTGATGATGAATACCCTGGCCGTAAACACAAGGTAATTTTTGGGCAGTCAGAGTCGGACTGAGAAGAGGAGACCCTTGAATAACACAACGGTCCTTTTGATAAAGAGCCGTGCACACAGACAAGGATGCCGACTTTATTTGAATTCAACACTTTCCCTCTTCAGATTTACGCTCTGGAAGATTAAATCAGATAGTCAGACATCCTGAGGTAAAATAAGACTCTCTCCTTCAAGGGTGCTTTCAGAAACGGTACGAACTCTTCCACAAGTTGTGCAAGTGTCCTTGGCTAATTAGAATTAGAAGCATTTTGACCTTTCTGAAATGAGGTTCTTCAGGTTTCGCACAAGTCTGAGATTCTGTAGTCAGTGATAATACAAGGCGATAGTACAGAGGAAAATGTGTTGTACTCTCTATGTATGTACATCATGTATATGTAGAAGGATTGTACAGTAAACATATTTATAATGCTGGTCGTAGATTCTTTTTTGGGGAAAAAAACACATTTAAATTTAGGTCTTTTGTGCTTTCATTAGATAGGGCAGTCAAGAGAAGACAAGATATGATTGGGAGACAGAGACAGGGTCGGGTCGGGATATGACCCAGGCCAGATTTGAACCCGGGTCTTCCTGGGTGGTGGTACAAATGTGGTACAGCGTATTAGAGCAGTGCACCACAGCGCTCCCATGATCATGCATTCTTAATCACGATCTTATTCACACATCCACTCTCAACTAAATCTCTCCTGTAATAGTTGTGATCTCTTTGTCCCCCACATGCTGGTACATATCTAGGTACTTATATTCCCTTTTGCAAGTGGATAAGGTGGATAAAATGTGTCTGCCAAATGTAATTTAATATAATGAATGGATAGCAGATGTACAGTAGAACAGTAAACGCTGCCGTCTCTCTAGTCTCTCGGGAGGCCTGTTGTTTATTATTGCTAAATTGCGTTATGTTAAATGGCTACATGGTAGAATTAACAATTCATCATCTCAGCCGAGACAAAATGTTGTTAAATGTACATAAAATTAGCACTTGAACTATTGTCAGACTGTATATGAGCAGTAAAGATGTATGAATAACGTCAGCTCCAATCTAAGTAAGCGGTAGCAGCATGCTGCACCAGCCGGGGGTTGACACGATAGCATGAACTAAAACCTGGCAAGGAGATGCAGAATTCACTTTGAAGATGTTATTCTGTAAAATACACCCTTCTGTATGTTATTCCTCTTGTTCCATGCTATTGCAACCTGTCTCAGCAAAACACTGTTGACTTAAAGATTTGCTTTTATACGTATATACAGGGGTTGGACAAAATAATGGAAACACCTGTCATTTTAGAGTGAGAAACTACCTCTTGCCTCCACAGTTAATCCTGTTGGATGTGGTTCATCCTTCTTGGTGGTATGCAGACATTACCTTGGATACCGTGATACATCACGGTATCCAAGACTTGCTCTCTCGGTCAAAGATGCAACAGTTACAGGTGCACCAAAAAATTATCCTTTTTGAACTCTGACATGTCACCCATAATGTTGTGTGCATTGCATTTTTTTGAGCAAAACTGTGCTCTTACCCTGGTAATTGAATTTTCACACTTCACTTTACTGGTGAAATGTGCAAATAATGAAGATTGTCCAACAGGCTGGTTCACTTGAGTCATGAAACTTCCCACTCTAAAATGACAGGTTTTTCCATTATTTTGTCCAACCCCTGTATATACAGTATTGATTCAACAGTATTTTATTTATACTGTATCTCTGAACTTTGTTGACGGAACATTTAATTTCCAAAGGACACCCATGTTTTGTTAGATGAGATATTCCTTCAACTGCTTAATGATTTGTATTGATTCAGCTGTATTTTAATTCTGCCCCTAAACTCTATTTAGGGAACATTGTATTTCTAAAGGAAACATTATTTTTAAAAGGACGCCTTATTTCCTGAACTCCTTAGAGGTAAATAGTTGAGTTGTGGAAAAAGTAGAAGTCCGCACACTGTAGCTCCGCTTTGAAATTTATTTAGGTCATACATTTCGACCCAACAGGGTCTTCATCAGGCATGACATAAATTTCAAAGCGGAGCTACAGTGTGCAAACTTTTTCCACTATCAGATGCGCCTTTGTCCTGCACCTGGCCTCAGAGAGGTGGGATGTGCATACTCTTACTCCTATGAAAATAGTTGAGTTGTACCATTTTTGAACGCATTCTGGAAATCTCCATATCTGACGTGAGCACTTTAGGTATTAGTCTAGCTAGCAGCACATACAGCATCATTGAGTTGCGTAAGGCAGTGCAGGGCAGTGCTAGAGTACCTTTAAATCCTGTTTGGTTTAAAATACACTTTTATGGGAAGGGAACATCCTCATCTGCTGCACCTCTTACTAGTCAGCCTGGTCTACATGGCAACAGTCTGCACAGTAAGACTTAGTGTTAATTCAACACTTACAGAGTCATTTTTAACACTCACAGTGTTGGCCCTATGGTGGAAATGTTGAATTTTAACACTGTAAAATGTACTGTGTTTTTAATGCACTAAGACATTGTCCCTGTTATAAATTTTCGGTTACCAGAGTGTCAATGGCCAAGTCATACTATCCCTGCGATTACATGACAATTTTAATTCCGAATTAATAATTCCGAATTAAATAGTTCAGTCGAGTTTTCTTTTAATCTTTCATTTGATTCCGAATTAAGAAGTGTTGACATGACGTTTTCAAAGCAAAATTAAGCTTTACTCAGAATTGTATGGAGTTAATACCAAATTAAATGTCTCATGTAAACGTAGTCAATATTACTGAAGACTTAATGCGTGTACTGTGTACTGTGTACACATAGTGCTATTACATATTGGCGCCATATAAGCAGGACCACAGACCTTTTTGCTCCACCAAAGATAAAGTTGGAGGGGCAAAAACTCTAGCCTGCTTAACATCGACGTTAAAATCTCTTCGAGACTTGGTCTGACCAAGAGCATAACAATGAACATTTCCCAAACAGCATGGTTGACCCGCCTCCCTTGGCTTGCTTTTGGTTGTTTGCTTCCTGACAAAGTGGGAGGAGTTCCCTTATTTTCGGGAACTCAGACAGTACTTGCATTGCTATTGGCCTGACTGGTAGCAAAGGTGTTGCGTCACTAGGAGGGCAGGCCTGGCTACAGAAACTCACCAATAATGAAAACATGGATCTTTGTCTTCTGTTGTGTTGTGGCTTTTTCAAGTGTGTTTTAAAATTCTACGATCGTGACACCCCAGTGTTGAACCCCTGAAGCTGGTGCCAATGGTGGTATCATCTTTTTAATGAAAATGAAAGCCCACCTGGGAAACTCCCTAAGTCATTGTGACACAGCACTCCACAAAATTGCATTTATCCCTCACGCATGCAAGGAGGCAGCCCCAAGCGACAACCAACCTACAGTAAAGAAGCTGTGTGTCCGGCAGGACAGTATTTCATTCTTTCTCAGGGTACCTCAGTCATGGAAGAGGATGGGGGAGAGCACTGGTTAATTGCTCCCCCAGGGCCGGCGCTAGGCGTAGGCAGACTAGGTGGTTGCCGAGGGCGCCAAATGTCTTGGGGGGCACCAAGGCCCACAGAATTACAATATTAAGAAAAATAAAGCATTAAACTTAACATTGACAATGATTTTTAATAGGCATTAAGTACAGTGCATACACATGGTACTGGATTAGCTGTGCTCCATCAAATGTATCACACCATGCCAATGTCAAATTCCACAAAAAGGAAAGATCAGTGCTCGCCTAGGGCACCAAATTGCCTAGAACCGGCCCTGTGCTCCCCCATCAACCTGGTGGGTCGGGAGTTGAACTGGCAATCTTTAGGCTACAAGTCTGACGCCCTAACCGCTTACCCATGACTGCAGCATCCACCAACGGATCAGTCTGCATTATGAGGCTACCTGTTAGCACCCCTGACTTCTCAATGCCAGAGCAATCCCTGAACTCGTATGAGAGGGCGGTAGAGAGGGAAACACATCCCATTTGCTCGTTTATGGCACTTCATTGTAAAACATAATAGCCTATAGGAAAAGCGTTAGGGAATGCGTTAGGCTGGCAGCATTGCACACCTTATTGATAGGATTCAATACGGGATGGAAGCCCTGCTATGTACTGTACTGTACGTGCAAATATTAGAGAAAAGAGCTGAGAAGCAATGAGGACATTTCATCTGCCTTAAAAAGTAGAGAATACACGCTCACACTATCGCCTAATGGTTCTCACAGTTCTTAACTGGGTGCTGAATCCCACATAAACCATACATGAATGAAGGAAGAAAAGGACAGCACTCTTCAGATTTTTCTGTGTTTATTCGCCGACGAACGTTTCGGGCAGAGCCCTTCTTCAGTGTGTAATGGCGATGATCGCCTGAAGAAGAAGAAGAAGGGCTCTGCCCGAAACGTTTGTGGGCGAATAAACACGGACAAATCTGAAGAGTGCTGTCCTTTGCTTCCTTTAGACATTTCATCTGCCCTCAAATAAAATAGCAAATGAACTGACACACACCCAGTTACTGGAGCAGGTGAAACTATTGAGAATCCCACTGGCCTGGCAAACCACATCTCTTTTTTTGAAAGATTTTTCCACTTTATTTGATAGGACAGTGTGAGAGGTGGACAGGAAGCAAATTGGGAGAGAGACGGGGAGGGGTTGAGAAGGAGGCAGCCGAAAGGGGAAGCATTCAGTTGCGAATGGGGGGCAATAGTCTATCTTATCTTTTTTTGTTGTTAAGGAGGGCGTTGGCAAGCTTATGATGAGGGGTTATTGGGAGGCTTATGAAGTGAAATGAGCGTTTGTTCAAAATAGGTTGAGAACCACTGATGTAAACAGATAATAGGCAGAGGATGTCGCCGCCCCAGGCGTGGGTAGTGGTGTAGTTGATGTTACATTATATTACATTACACTTAGATGACTCTTTTCATCCAAAGCAATAACAGTTATGTAGGTACAGGGTACTGGGTTACAGTCCATGGAGCAATGCGGGGTTATGTGCCTTGTTCAAGGGTTCTTCAGCCATGGATGAAGGTGCTGGTGAGGATGGGATTCGAACCTGCAACCCTCTGATCTAAAGACCAGCGCTCTAGCCATTGAGCCATGGCTGCCCCAATGTAAGCAGATAATAGGCCAAGGGTGCCGCCCCACGCTTGGGTTGTGGTGTAGTTGATGTCCCACGCAGCATCCTCGTGTTTGATTTCCTGTGCCTCCCCACCCCCCTCCTGTCTCACAGTAACACGCCTCCACACCACCTTGCTTTCCACTCTTGCCGGCCCGGCCCACAGGGCTGCACCGCTAATCTGACATACAGGTCATTTTCCCAGAGTGCTGGCTGACAGTCCCCAGGGGCCGATAGTTATTATTATTATTTGTTGTTGTTGTTGTTGTTGTTGTTGTTTTCTTAGGGACTAGTCCACAGTGTCGAGGGGGTGGGCCAGTGGTCCATCTTCAACATAGACATTGGTCTGAGTCTAGCAGGAGATATACTGTATGTGACAGGGGCCAGATTAAGCCAAAAATGCAAAGCCACTCTTCTCTTCTCTTCTCTTCTCTTCTCTTCTCTTCTCTTCTCTTCTCTTCTCTTCTCTTCTCTTCTCTTCTCTTCTCTTCTCTTCTCTTCTCTTCTCTTCTCTTCTATTCTCGTCTCTTCTCTTCTCTTCTCTTCTCTTCTCTTCTCTTCTCTTCTCTTTCCTTCTCTTTCCTTCTCTTCTCTTCTCTTCTCTTCTCTTCTCTTCTCTTCTCTTCTCTTCTCTTCTCTTCTCTTCTCTTCTCTTCTCTTCTCTTCTCTTCTCAGTCGTGGCCTAGTGGTTAGAGAGTTGGTCTTTCAATCTAGGGGTTGCCGGTTCGAAACCCCCTGACCTCTCCCTCCATGGCTGAAGTGCCCTTGAGCAAGGCCCCTAACCCCACATTGCTCCTGGGACTGTAACCAATACCCTGAAAAATAATAGTTGTAAGTCGCTTGGAATAAAGGAAAGCGTCGGCTAAGTGTAATGTAATGAATGGGGCCAGATTAAGCCAAAAATGCCCAGAGTGGTTGTTTGGTCCCGGTCAGACCTGTCTGCACTCTGCACACCACCTGTCTTACCGCCCCACTCACTCTCTCTCTTTGATGGGTCTTCCCATCGGAAACGCAAGATCAAGGTCGCTGCTTTCCTACCGATGCTCTCGATCTCTCACTCTGTGTGTGTGTGTGTCTGCCTCTCACTGTCTGACTCTGTCTGTATTTCTGTCTCTTTCTGTCTCTCTCTCTCTCTCTCTCTCTCTCTCTCTCTCTCTCTCTCTCTCTCTCTCTCTCTCTCTCTCTCTCTCTCACCTCTCACTCACTCTCTGTGCCTGGTGACGTCACAGGACAGGAGATACAGGGGATTAACGGAAGAAGAGCTCTCTCACACACACTGCAATGCACACACTGAAGTACTCATGCGTTCCAGCACCACACAACACAAAGCCGCCATAGCCATTGCATAACTCCACATGCTCAGGCACGAGCTACTCTGTTCTCCCGCCCCTCCTCTCTCCTCTCTTCTCTTCCCTCTCTTCTCTCCTCTTCCCATCCCCTCTCCTCTCTCCTCTCTTCTCTTCCCCTCCCTCCCCTCTCCTCTCTTCTCTCCCCTACCCCCTCTTCTCTCCTCTCTCCTCTCTTCTCTTCTCTCCCCTCCCCTCTCCTCTCCTCTCCTCTCCTCTCCTCTCCTCTCCTCCCCTCTCCTCTCTTCTCTCCCCTCCCCTCCCCTCTCCTCTCTTTTCTCTCCCGTCCCCTCTCTTCTCTTCCTTTCCCCTCCCCTCTCCTCTCTTCTCTTCTCTTCTCTTCTCTTCTATTCTCTTTCTCTTCCTTTCTCTTCCCTCCCCTCTCTTCTCTTCCTCTCGCCTCTCTTCTCTTCTCTCCCCTCCCCTCTCTTCTCTTCCTCTCCTCTCCTCCCCTTTTCTCGTCCTCTCCACCCATCCCCTTCCCTTCGTCCTTCTCTCCTTTCTCTTCTTTCTCTTCTTCTTTTCCTCTCCTCTCTTCTTCCTCTCCTCCCCTCCCCTCTGCTCTTCTCGTCTCTTCCTCTCCACACCTCCCATGCATCCACACTCTTCTCTTGTCTTGTCTTGTCTTGTCTTGTCTTCTCTTGTCTTGTCTTCTCTTGTCTTCTCTTGTCTTGTCTTGTCTTGTCTTGTCTTGTCTTGTCTTGTCTTCTCTTCTCTTCTCTTCTCTTCTCTTCTCTTCTGCTCCACCCTTCCTTCCTCTCTCTGCTCTTCTCTTCCTCTACACCTCTCTCCTCTCCTATTCTCTCTTCTCTTCCTCCCCTCCCCCTGTCTCCTTTCTTCGTTTCTCTCTTCTCCCCTCCCCTCCCCTCTCCTCTCCTCCCCTCCCCACTGCTCTTATGTCCTCTCTTCTCTTCCTCCCCTCCCCTCCTGTCTCCTCTCTTCTCTTCTCTCTTCATTCATGTCTGCCCTCCACCCTCCTCTTTTCCTCTCCACCTCGTCTCTTCTCGCCCACGTCTACCCTTCTCTGTCCACTTTCCTCTCCACCCCTCCACTCCTCTTCTCTCTACAGTTCTTCCTGTTCCTCTCTTCTCACTGATACTTCTGTCCTCTTCCTCCTCCTTCCCCCTCTCTTCTTCCATCTACCCCTTTCCTCACCCCTCTCTTCTTCCATCTACCCCTTTCCTCACCCCTCTCTTCTTCACTTCTCCTCTCCTCTCCTCTCCTCTCCTCTCCTCTTCTCTCCTCTCCTCTCCTCTCCTCTCCTCTCCTCTGCTATCCTCTCTTCTCTTCTCTTCTCTTCTCTTCTCTTCTCTTCTCTTCTCTTCTCTTCTCTTCTCTTCTCTTCTCTTCTCTTCTCTTCTCTTCTCTTCTCTTCTCTTCTCTTCTCTTCTCTTCTCTTCTCTTCTCTTCTCTTCTCTTCTCTTCTCCTCTCTTCTCTTCTCTTCTCTTCACCCCCGCTGCCCTTTCTCCTCTTCCAACCTCTCCTCCCTCTCTCCTCTCTTCTCCACCCCTCCTCTTTCTCCTCTCCTCCCTTCAGTCTCTCCTGTCCTCACCTCTCCTCCCCTCCCCTCCCCTCAGTCTCTCCTCTCTCCTCTCTCCTTCACCTCTCCTCTCCTCTCTTCTCCTCCACCCCTTCGTCTCCCTCCATCATGGACTATTAGCTCATGCTCCCTGCAGGCTTTAGTAGGCGGAGCTTCTGTGTGTGTGCATCCTTTCTGAAGGTGGACCAGGACTCTATCGCTAGCACACTCTCAATGCTACAGTCGCTAGCACACTCTCTATACTACAGTGTGTTTGCACGTGCTGCATGCTGCCTGCGTGCGTATGTGGGTGCGTGCGTGCGTGCGTGCGTCTGTGTGTGCGTGCATGTGTCTGTGTTTGTGTGCGTGAGTGCGTGCGTCTGTGTGTGCGTGCGTGTGTTCGTCTGTGTGTGCGTGCGTGTTTGTATTCTGAAATGGTGACTTGGGGCTGTTTTAGTGTATTCACACGTGCTGCGTGCGTCCGTCTGTATGTGCGTGCGTTCGTGCGTGTTGGTATTCTGAAAAGGTGACTTGGGGCTGTTTTATTGTTACAGAGAAATAAGATCCTCTTTTCATTTCACTGCCTGTAAAAAGCATTGCAGCACATTTTGCAATCACCCTATAAACACAAGCCTCAACTCTGTGTGTGTGTGCGTCTGCGTTTGCGCGTGCGTGCGTGCATATATTCGTATGCGTGTGCGTATGTGTGTGTGTGTATGCCTCAACTGCTACACGGGTAAATGACACTGTGGGGATGTAGAATCATTTAGCTGTTGCCATGGTACCCTGCATTTCCTGTCTTGGTCGTGTACATGTGTGCACACTGAGGGATATGTATACATATCAATGAGCCACTTAGCAGGAAAAAGGAAATGAGACTGATGAACTGGAAAATGCATTTCTCTTTTTGTATATTATGAATACTAAAACGTCCCCTATTATAACTGAATAGATCACGCCATAACAGAATACAGAGGTGAGAAATATTGAATGTTTCAATATTTTTTCAGGGAAGGTATTTCCTATTAAACAAAAGATTGTTTGGACACAGCATTGGGTATCCTGTTAACCCATGAAATGTGATATTAAAGGCTATGAATAATGCTTATAATGTGCTACACGGAACCTAAAAAGGCACATGGAGAGATATTGGCACCATTGCTATCACCACCCACCACCCTATTATTTAACATTTCCTACTGTACAATTTGTGCTATTCGCATAAAACCAGCACAAAACTACCGTATGAATGTCCTGTCCCGCTTTTTGTCTGATGATTAAACAATGACATTATACGTTGAAGAGAGATGAGTTGCGGAGGTGTTTTCACAGCCCTGCGTCTTTGTCACTACTCTCAAACTAAATTTTATTGCCAATTTCTTCACTTAATTTCTACTGTGCATTGTAGGAGCTACTTCTTTTCTCCCCTGCCATGACAAGTATCTCAACCTCTGAAGCATATAAAACATGCCATGAGTTGCACATGAATAAACGCTAAGACCCTCATCTTGGATTGGAATGTGTTCATTCAGCTCCAACATACCAAGTTTTTAATAAAATTGTCCTAAATCTCATGAGCCTGAATGTTGCGTCATGCAGCTCCAAGCGCCAGGTCCAGTGTTGCGCAGCACAGCATCCAGCATCCAGCATCAAGTGTGGGGAATAAATGGAAATTGCTCAGACCTTCCAAGGACCTTGCATGGTGCAGTCAAGGAGACATCATACCAAATCAATAACTCCTACTGTGCCAGGCATTATAAGCCGAAAGCCGAAAGCCCAACCGGGAAACTCCAACTTCCATTGTCATTGTGACACAGCACTCCACAGCACACAAGTGTTCACTGCACACTGCACACACAACGAAATTGCATTTATGCCTCACCTGTGTAAGTAAGCCGTTATAAGGAATCAAGATGATGTTTGTCACTTCTTTGTGCATTACCAAAAATACTACAGCCATTTAACTCATTGAGTACCGACGGCGTAATTATACGTTTTTCACGCCCATGCGTTGTATACCAAAACGTAAAAATACGTTTTTGCATTTAAATATCATATTTTGAATCTACACCCTTCAATGGACAATATATGTGATTTTGGTAGCTCTGTGATGGACATAAATGACAACATTTGCAGTCCAAAGTTGTTTGATTGTTATGATGTTTGAGTGTTATGATTTGGATATTTTAATTTAACTTACCAAGATGTCTGGATGCCAACCCATGTCGCCTATCGCGCTGCCTGCATTGATTTCCCTAGTACGGTCACTGTAGCATGTGTTGTCTCTGACTTCACGCAATAGGTAAACACCATTGTATTGCATAGTGCCTGGAGTATCTTGAACTTTCTGGACTTGCTAGACCTTTACCAGATCTTTGGATCCAAATGGCACCCGATATGTGATTGCAGTAATGCGCTCCGATTTGGACGTTTTGATCGCCAAAAAGAGAAGTTTCTGTGTCTTCCTGTATGTGAGAAGCCAGAAGCTAGCATGGCTACATATCATGATTCCCTGATTGTCGCTCCCAACGCAGGACGCTCCCCTGTCGGCTCGCTCCCACTAGCCAGACTATCGATCAGGGTGGGACTACACGTCCGGGAGTGATAGAAACACCCGGGACTACACGTCCGGGAGCGATGTCAGTTGGGAGTGTCCATCTGCCACCGCATATGATTCGGATCGGATGGGCTAGGCTACATCTAAGCATCATATCATTTGGATTTGTTGTCAATGTTGGGCTATTATTTCGGGAGTCATCGGGAGCTATTTTAGCAAATGTCTCACCCTCTGCATGTGTGCAAAGAGTTTGTGTTCAGTCCACGTGAAAAACGGGGATTTCAAAGGGCATCGATTGCTGGTGTCGTAGTGTGACAGAGCAGGAGGTGTGCTGCCGTATTCGTGAATCGTGCTATGTTGTTGTTTCCCTAGTAGCCCACGATCGGTAGCGTGTATTGTGTCTGACTTCACGCAATAGGTAAACACAGAGACCATTGTATATCGTGCCAGGAGTATCTTGAACTTTCTGGGCTTGCTACCTAGACCTTTACCAGCTCCTTGGATCAAAATGGCACCCGAATTGTAATTGGAGTAATGCGCTCCGATTTAGAAGTTTGATCGCCAACCAGATAAGTTTATTTGATTATTCACCCCTATGTTGAACTGTCTTCCTGTATGTGAAAAGCCAGAAGCTAGCATAGATGGCTACATATGGATCGGATGGGCTACATCTAAGCATCATATCATTGGGATTTGTTGTCAATGTTGGGCTATTATTTCGGGAGTCATCGGGAACTATTTTAGCAAATGTCCGACCTTCTGCATGTGTGCAAAGAGCTTGTGTTCAGTCTGTGTGAAAAACGTGGATTTCGAAGGGCATTGATTGCCGGTGTCGTAGTGGTTTAGAGCAGGAGGCGTGTCTTGACGTGCAGGAAGATGTGTGTCAGAGCTAACCTTGCACCAAATTGTGATTAAAACCAACTCATCCCCTTTCAAACTCGTCACATTCTGAAGAAGCGCACCCTTCACAAAAACCTCAATATATCCGATTGTAGCTGAATTCCATGGATACCCACTTCGGTTTAGCGTGGGTTTACTCGGCAATAAAAGCTCGTAGAGACACACAGTTTTCACCTACTAAGAGGGCAGCGTCTCCACTTTCAAACGAGTCATAACATATTTCAGTGGCCCTATCACATAATAAGCTGTGAGTCTACAAAAAAACGTAAAAAAGGGCTTAGAACGCTGGTATTCTACGACATAATTCCGTGAGCACCGCCGGTATTCAATGTGTTAAGTGCAAGACAGAACAACATTCACTGCTGAGCAGTATTATGTTCTAACCTGGCTATCGTCCTCTGCCCCCTTCTTCTCTCTATCCTCCCAGGTGGGAAACTACAAGCGCGTCGTCAAACGGATCGATGACGGCCACCGACTTTGCAATGACCTCATGGGCTGCCTTCAGGAACGTGCCAAGATCGAGAAGGCGTACAGCCAACAGCTGACCGATTGGTCAAAGAGATGGAGACAGCTAATCGAGAAAGGTCAGTGCTCCTTGTGGCTACTGTTTTATTTGGTTGCCCTGCTCCTCGGTGCAGAAAGGGTTAAGGAAATGCTCAGGAAATGTGTTTTTGTTGCATTCACATTACATTGCACTTGGCATCCACTTTTATACAAGTTTAACTACAGTTTTTTTGTGACCATTTGCAAGGAATATTTTAGTATGCTGCTCATACAGCTCACAACCTGATAAGATAAAACCAAGGAGGTATGCAAATAGCAGGGAATGACAGCATAAACATACAATGAAAAATGCAGTTGTTTTACAGTAGTAGGGTAAAGAAAAAGAGGTATAGTACTCTATACAAGGTAGCGGAGTGCCCATAAAGTGCTAGTGTGTAAGGACATGAGTCATGAGATATGAACTTTTAAACCCTGCTGCGATTCCCTCGTACAGTGTGAGCAGAAGCCGAATACCGAGGCTGAAAATATCGCTCAGTCATTTGTCTTACCAACTTGTCTTGTGTAGTATGCCCAAACAGGGGCGTAGCACCAAATTTGGGGCCCTAGGAACAACGTCTTCCATGGGCCCCCCTACACACACCCCAACCTACCGCCCCCCCCCCCACCTCGCGCGCATGCCCACCTCCTGATATTGTCATCCTTTTTGCCTTCCTCTGAATACCCCTCTATGTTTTCCTCTCCTTCACTTGAATCATCCTCATCTTCAATCATATGACATAATATGGATAATAAAAATATAAAATGTCTTAATCTTTCACATTACCAGTTATGAAAAGTAGGCTATCATATTCATGGGGATGACTTTGAATCACTTCATCACTATGGTGTGAGGGGGAGGAGAGAGTACTGGTAAATCTCTCTTCATAATGCTTCCAGCCTACTATTTCCTCCACTATGCCTGCACTATGGACACACGAGACGTTGAACTGAACTTTCTTAAATGTGCATCGCTGAACAGAAATGCACGCGGTCGCGCACACATTCGTTCACTTGCACTGCCCCACACGCACGTCACGTTTGCCCGTATCAGTGTTTGGGAGAGCAAGGAAAAGAGAATCAGTTGTGCCTAGGCTACTGGCAGAAGCTGACTTCCAAATGTCGCTTAAAACCTGCTGTAAAGCAGAGTAAATAGAGCAAAAGTATCGCTGTTTGGATTTGATGTCGCTCAACCTTTTAAAGTCAGGGCACCCGAACTTAGTTATAGCCTATTTATTTCTTTGAAATCATTAATTATTAGGCTACTGCATATACGTACTTTCAGATTTAAATTGACCAGTAACTATTTCACAGTAGCCTACCTTGTAGTGATTTTCATGAGCACTTAATGCAGATAGGCTACCAGCTCAGCACGGAGGTAGGTAGGCTACTCTGTCTTTTCTTGTGCTATGCAAACAGGCTCATCTCATGCGCTTTGCGCAGATTAGAATGGCGTTAGCAGCATTCAAAACGCAGACTGGTGCCCCGTCAAAATCTCGTCATTATTTTACCACACTTAAGCTATGACGGGCGTTGTCAGATGGTCGGAGACATGCCCAAGTAACCAGAGCTTTCCTATTGAGAGTGTTGAGACCGCAAAATAAAAGCAGAATGAAGGTTCAAGACTAACCGTTGTTCGCACCGCCACCTTGACATTGGCAACTGATGAACATGACGTTGATTAATATTCATATCGTTACGAGGACAGAATCAATCTGCAAATTTGATGACCAGGGCGGGCAGCATTGCACCCGGTTGAGAAACTGCTTTTCTTCAAGACTAGGATATTAGCTAAAATAAGCTCACCTTCTCTAAAGTTCACTCCAATTGCACCTGCTGTGACAGGGGCATCTTCACGTTCGTAACATTTTCTGAAATTGAGTGGGATTCATTTTTACAAATAGCTTTGCTATCATTTGGATATTTGAACCAACATCGACCCATGTTGGTATTTTGGGACACTTGTTATGAATAGGCCTATATCAAAGAGAATATGAGTTCTATCACAATGATAGCCAACAAAATGAGATTTTTTTTCATTTGACTTCGGCTATCTCTGACTCAACAAGGCGACACGGAATGGGAATGGGATAACCAGTTAGGTATCCTACTGTGTAGGCTGTAATTTTGACATTTGGGCTCACCTTTCTTGCAAGAAATCAGCTGCAGTTGCTTTCCTTCATTCACCTGTCTCTCTTGCCTTTCTATTCTTTTTGTAAAAGCCTGGTGTTTTAGAAGTCTTTCATTGCTAACCGGCTGCTGCGTTTAATGCCTAATAATGAAGTGAGTGAGTGTTGATTCCGCATATTGTACAATCAAAAGTCCGAGAGAGGGCGGACTAAACCAAGATGTGATAATGGGGGTGTCTGATATAGAATATAGCCTATTTGCAGGCTATTATCCAATTCAACAGATGTATTTCCAGAGAACATTTGAATTACATAAATTACCAACATGTATTGACATTATTTTTACAATAATGTTTTAAAAAAAACGAAAGAAGAAAAATATTTTCCATGGGAGGGCCCCCGGTGGGCCCCCCAGGTGGTCTGGGCTCTAAGAATGAGTCAGGGTTTTCCCCCCCTGTTCCACGCCGCTGTGTCCAAACCCAAATACCCCGACATGTCTCAATGATGCAGGCCCAGTGTTGCCAGATGGAAAATGCTGAATTATCGTACCAAAGCCTCAAAATTATCGTTTTTGGGGGCTTTTTGGGAGGAAAGTATCGTACAAGACCTAAATAGTTGTTTCAAGGCATCTAAATGAACTGAATGACAACTCTGAAATTATCGTACATCATGTTTTTTTGATCATACACAGCACAAAATTGTCTGTGCAGGCCAGTTCTATTTGTGTGTCCACTTACAGGGCCCAAACACAGCTGTTTGGATTGGGCCTGATCTACCTGGTTATCTTTGCCTGCTCTACCTGGTTATCTTTGCCTGATCTACCTGGTTATCTTTGCCTGATCTACCTGGTTATCTTTGCCTGATCTACCTGGTTATCTTTGCCTGATCTACCTGGTTATCTTTGCCCCATTATGGTTCCATGAAGATCATCAACTAGTCAGTGAACTCGCTGAGTGTGTGTTAGAAAGGGGCTGTCCTCTCATTGAGAGCTGTGTTACTTCTGCTTACTCCTCCAGCTCAGTGGAGTGGGTCTGGCTTTAGCAGTGTAACTTTCCTTGTGAAGTCAGTGGTTTCAGTGATTCAGTGTTTTTTGATAGTAATGACTACTCAAGATATTTTAAATCAACTCTTTTATGTTGTGTGTATGTGTCCATATCTGCTTGCTGGGCCACAGTATGGCTCGATGGTGCAAACCTGGCTGGTATCTATTCTGTGATGCCCATGCCCAACTGAGGGTTGAAGTCTCCAACTTTCTACTGTATGTTGTCTACTCTGTGTCCATTTGAAGAGTTCAGATGCAAAAGCCCCTAAGTGCCATTTCAGAAAATAATCTTAATTCATTTTTATTCAATACAAAGCTATCAAAATTGCATATTTTTTATTTATTTATGTAATATAACTATTTATATGTATTATCAAGTACATGGATGTAAAACAAACCAACAACAGGGTTCTCTAAAAATTTAGAAGCGCAGGTCTTCAGAAATGGAGTTAGGGGTTTTTGCATATTCATTTGTAGGACCCCAGTATGACTCGGTAGAGTGTGCCTGGCTGGTTGGCGACTACTGTGACACCCATGCCTAACTGAGGTATTGAGGTGTCTAACTTCCTATATTTTTCTACCATATGTCCACTTTTAGGACCCCAGTACGGCTCGGTGGAGCGTGCCTGGCTGGGCGTGATGACGGAGGCGGAGAAAGTGGGCGACCTCCACCAGGAGGTAAAGAACGGCCTCCTGAACGAGGACATTGAGAAGGTGAAGAACTGGCAGAAGGAGGCCTTCCACAAGCAGATGATCGGCGGCTTCAAAGAGACCAAAGAGGCCGACGAGGGCTTCAAGAAGGCCCAGAAGCCCTGGGCCAAAAAGTTCAAAGAGGTGAGTGAGACGGATACCGTCCCGTTTCCCATACATACAGTAGATCAAGGATATTCAAATGGAGGCCCAGGGGCCAGATGCGGCCCTTGGATGGCAAAGTTCTGCCCCACCAAACCCCCCTCTCCACCTCCTCCACACCTAAGCTAGAGCTATATTATGAATTGAAAGTCCATTCCTGGATATTCTATTATAATTGTTAAAGGGGTATGTCACTATTTTGGGGCTTAATACAGTTAAAATCGTTGGCCAGGGTTTATATAGGTGGTTAAGTGTCTTATTTTTCATGTAACCCAATCATGCTTTCATGTAATAGACGGAGCATGTCGCTAAGCTAGTGAAAGTCAATGGATCCATGTAGCATGTAGCAATGCTACACGGATCCATTGACTTTCACTAGCTTAGCGACATACTCCCTCTTTTAACTTGTCTTAAAGCAAGACAACGCTTAACATGAAAAATAAGACACTTTAAAACCTTTATAAACCCCAGCCAACTATTTTAACTGTATTAAGCCCCAAAATAGTGGCATACCCCTTCAAGTACTGCTAATGTGCAGATAATGCAGGTGTGTCTGCATGTAATCACATCACACCACAGCTGTTAATTACAGAGGGTTTAACTGTGAATTACTTTTGTACGGATTTTATAAATGAGCGGAATTAAGTCTGTATCGACCAGACATTTTTACACCTTTTTGTGTTTAAAAAGAGACACGATGTTTCATGCCACATGCCTTTTCCTCTTCTGGCATGGACACATAGAGTCAGGGCTGGACAGGCCATCTGGCATAGCAGGCATTTCCCGGTGGGCGCCGCACCCTCGTGGGCCCCTCTTTTCAGAAATGTAAATGTTTTTTATAATTTTTTTACATTTCTGAAAAGAGGGGCCCACGAGGGTGCAGGGCCCACCGGTGAGTCAGTTATGCACTGCTAATTATGAGGGGCCCCTTTAAGCCAAAAGTGCCCGGGCCATATTTCTCCCCCATACCAGCCCTGCATAGAGTTGCGTAACATGCCGGAGGCAGAGTGAGGTTGGTGGTTTGATTGCTTGTTGAAACTGATCATTGTGGTTCTAAGCACCAATATAAGCACAGGTTAAGTACATTAGTGTTTCGCTGTTTTCCTTGAGAAATGAAGTGGCTCGACAACTACGTTGAGGCCGTACCAGCTTTTAATTGCAGTGTTTTGTAAAAGATGTTTGGGCTATTGTGCCTTCATTTGGATAAGACGGTGTGAGAGGATGACGGGAAATGAGTGGGAGAGAGAGAGACATGGTGGAGGATTGGGAAATGGCCTCAGGTTGAACTCGAACCCAGGTCCCTAGATTAATAACGATATGATATCGTACTTCATTGTCAGTTTTCACTGAATTCCTTTTGCGTCCCTGAGCAACACTCGTTTAAGACAGGACATACACATAACATCACATCACAAGACTCTTGCACAACTGACAAAAAACAGAGGACACAGGCCTATATATACAGACATACATGCATACATTAAATACAACCCACATAACTTGAAGATCTTACCAACATGGAGTGATAACACTATGCAGTCTTACGACTGATTTAGCAAAAGAATCTATTGATGTATGAGGCATGTTTAAGTCTAGTGTGGTTGTCTGGTCCCTTAGCCCACTGAGCACAAACTTCGGTCCCCGGATTTATAGCATGGCACCTCAGGCTACTGAGTCATGGCACTCCTGGCCCAATTGTAATGTTTTTAACCGCGGTTCATGGAGGTACATCCACAGGCAGGCTCCTGTCCGCATAGCCCCTGCAGTATAATGAACACGGGTCTGTTACTGTTTTGGTTCTGATCAGGGGAAACGCGGTGGTGACTAAGAGAGCTCTTGCAGACTTGCGGTGCTGTGCTGCATGGTCCGGTCGTATCGGGCCTGGTCTTTGGAGACAAGCCTAATTGGGTTTTGCTAAGCTGATGAGCCGATAGGCCCAACTTTGGCACTTCCTACTGGATTCACTGAATGGAGTGAGTCATGGAGAGAGGCATTAACTCCAAGGTGAACCGGCCCGGCGGGAGGGAGATAAAAGACACCCTCATACCGTCTCGTCTCCCACTTGCTGTGCTGTGCGAAGTGAACCTCCATCCAAAAGAACAAAAGGCTGGACTGTCTTTTCTGCTCCACAGTGAACAGAGTTGCTCATTGACAACGACATGGAAGGAGACCAATGGTGCCAAATGTTACAGTAGCAGCACAAGTGCAGTGTATGGTACTCTGAATCGATACTGAAATAGTTATTGTGCTGATGTTTTGCACACGTGCCAATATTGAACATTAATTTGACATTGTATGCTTTCTGTAGAATTCGAGACGATTCGTGTAATGAATTGTTGAGAGGGGACCATTTGAACAAAACGTTGGACCATTAGTAGAAGGCATGGGGCGTTTCGTGCAGTACCTGAGGATTTTTCGTCGAAGACCTAAGGACGTTACGTTCAACCCATGCAGACCTTTCGTTTAACTGGGCAGATGTTTAGTTTAGTCTGCCTATTTTATTAGCCTATTATTTTTTATATTTTATCAAACTTGTGTGCCTACCACCACAATGCAATGAAAACAAAAATCGAACCGTGTAGAAAGTGCGTGCGTGCGTCTTTTTAAATTAATTTTTCATTTTAGTTCAGTTTTTTATCATTAGGCCATTTCATAGCCTATTTTATAAATATACTATATCGTAGCGGACTGCCTCTGCCTCCTCCGGAGTGAGATAGCAGCGTTACCCCCTGTGCACTACATCTGTCTATATATATATCTGAGTTATTTCTAATGTGTTGGTTACTGATTTGTATTCATTTTTGGAAAGGTAAAGGCAGTCTTATTGTTGCCTAGCTGGCGCCCATGTCATAACTTAAAACAGTCGGTTGCACCGCCGCTACAATACCGACGAAATGTTTTAAAATGTAGGCTTACAACAGTAGGCTAATTTAAAGGTAAGGGATAATGTATTGTCCCACATGACTATAAGAAAATATTGCCTATACGGGACGAATAAGACCCCGATGCCGAAGGCAGAGAGCTGTTATTCCGCTCCGAAGGAAATATATTTCCGTAGTCATGTGGACAATACATTATCCCGCTTATCCCGCCTTTACCAACATTAGAAAGCATAGAATACACAGTTAACCAGTAGTTTATAGTAACAGGTTTATTGCCATTTTATAGCGTGCGCAAAGAAAGATAGAAAAGAAAGATATAAAAAGATATAAAAAGAAAGAAAGGAGTCGCACACTGGAGCTGAATGCAGAATCAAAAGCTGCCATTTACAATTGTCCTAAGACGTCAAACTGGTCCTGGATTAACGCATCACTGTTACGTTATTTGTTCTACTGTATGCATCTAGGCCTATATTCGTTATAAAAACAGATATCCACCATGCTTAATTCCATAAAGCATGCCAAATGAACTTGAAAGAAATGCGAAATGAAAACAGCGTGTCAATGCAAGCTCTTTTTAAAAAAAATCATAAATACAGTATGAAATAGTGATGTGAGCTGTTCCAAATTGAGAACAAGCGCACAAGTCTGCAAACAAGGGTTTTGCAAAAGTGCACTACTAAAAATAAGACAAGATATTCGTTGTGATGATCTGAGTTATTTCTAATGTGTTGGTCACTGATTTGTATTCATTTTTGGAAAGGTAACGGCAGTCTTATTGCTGCCTGACTGGCGCCCATCTCATAACTTAAAACTAAAGTCGGTTGCACCGCTACAATATCGACGATTTTTTTTTAAATGTAGGCCTACAACAGCTTTAAAGGTAAGGGATAATGTATTGTCCACACGCAGTGGTAGAACGCAGGTATACGGAGTATACCCACTTCTAAATTTTAGGGGATTCAGTATACCCACTTAAATTGATTGATCCATTATTTAGAATGGCATAAATATATACAGTATACCCACTTCAAAAACTGCGAGAATATACAGTATACCCACTTCAAAAAAGTAGACTACACCTAGACTACAAATATTTTCCTACGGGGCGAATAACACCCCAAATGCCGAAGGCGGAGTGCTGTTATTCCGCTTCGAAGGAAATATATTTTCCGTAGTCACGTGTGGACAATACATTATCCCGCTTATGCCGCCTTTACCAACATTAGAAAGCATACATAGTAAACCAGTAGTTTATAGTAACATGTTTATTGCCATTTTATAGCGTGCGCAAAGAAAGATAGTTCGTGGAACGCTCATAATTTAAAAAGAAAGAAAGGAGTAGCACACTGGAGCTGAATGCAGAATCAAAAACTGTATTAAACAAAGCCGAAAAAAGTAAATAAAACCGACAGACAGGGGACAAACGTTTCGGTCAGCCCATCATCTTCCTTTTCTTCCTTTTCATGCTGCTCTTGGAATTACGCACCGAGCAATACGCTCATAATTTAAAAGGTTAACAAGCAACAGAGTTTGGCTACTTTCTAACTTGTTACAGCCACATTGCGCTTCACCTGTTGCAGCTGCCTCGTTCACTGCGCGATATCTACTAAACTCGGGTTCATAACAGGATCATTTCTATCTGATCTGCGACAGTATTCCAGGCTACTTCACCCTTAAGGAAACTATCAAGGAACTCCTCACTTGTTACTCACATACTAGTGTTAATAAAATATGTCACGACAGCGGCCAGCGGACAGTGACAGTTTACTTTCTTGAAATAACAACATTCGGACAATAGTGTAGACTTGTGCGCTACACGCTGGGGTGGGGCAGGGCTGCTGTAGGTATCCATTGCGCGCGGCCGGTCGCTTTGGGAACTGTGTGTAAGTTGCATTTAGGACTGGGTACCGAAATTCAATTCTTTGATGGAACCGAATTAAAAGCTAAGGTTCTACTTGGCATCGAAACGTGCCTTGTCTGTCGGTTCCACGTTTCGGTTCCTGAAGTCTGACTGTCAGAGCCATCAAATGTGTGTTTAAGCACGCGGCCATTTCAGCCAACCACAAGTGTCACAAACTGACCACGCTCCTCCTCTTCCCGTTTCGCACCTCATTTAAACGATTGATAAGTCAGCTGATATTCAACCAGCTGATTGTACTACTTGAGAAACAAAAACATGCCGTCGAAAGCGTGGCTATATTTCAGGAAAGTAGATAAGGAAGGAGCGCGCTGCAATATCTGCGATAAACTAATATCATGCAAGAATGGCAATACATCCAACCTGTTCAAACACTGCTCTTGCATTCGATTAACTTGCGTGCAGAGAGTTGCAGCATCTTTAAAACTGCAACACCGTCAACCTCAACCATGACCTCGACTCTTCAGGAAGATGTCTCTGACTCCTTGGAAACATGTTTTTCCATGAAAAGAGCTAACTTAGAAATAACTGGTCTTATGTTGGGGACGTAGCCTACAAATGTAGCCTATTTAGACCGTCGGTTTAATTCGAGGGAACAAAGAACACAGCGACAAAAAAGATTTCCTCTCTATCCGGCTGGAGAATAACGCCATTGTTTACTTGAAGTAGCGGCCGCTTAAGGTTAAATAACTGTGGATTGAAAGAACTTAAAAACGTTCCGTAAAACACTGTAAAAAGCTAAGAATCTCATCTTTCGAACAAGCCCTAACACATGTCTGTAGGTCTAGGTTAAGGAGATCGCTGGCTGTTAGGGAAAAAAAGACGAGATTAAAAAAAATAAAAAATAAAAGGTTGGAAAGCGCTATTTTTTTACTTGCAACAGCGGCCGCTTACAGTTCAATAACTTTTGATTGAAAGAACATAAAAACGTGCCGTAAAAAACTGTAAAAAGCTAAGAATCTCAGCTTTCGAACAAGCCCTAACACATGTCTATAGGTCTACGTTAAGGAGATCGCTGGCTGTTCGGGAAAAAATGACGAGATAAAAAAAAAAAAGGTTGGAAAGCGCTATTTTTTCACTTGAAACAGCGGCCGCTTACAGTTCAATAACTTTTGATTGAAAGAACATAAAAACGTGCCGTAAAAACCTGTAAAAAGCTAAGATTCACAGCTTTCGAACAAGCCCTAACACATGTCTGTAGGAGAAGGACAGGTTGTTTTTACCACTAGAAAGTGGCAATCTTGGGTCTCTGTTTTGGTAAGCTGTCGACAGACTGGCTACATTAAAAAAATCATGTCAGGCACGCTTGACATAGGATTGGTACCAGAAGTGAAGTTGCACCGTACAGCAGAACAATTTTAATCAGACATGAGTACATTTATCAGTATCAAAACCGTTTATTATACTTGCCAAGCCATGCCGAGAGGACAACTTGCAGCATGCAATTAATCATGAATGCTGTATAGAATTAAATGCCTTTAACCCGCCATTGCTTAAGTCACGATGAGCGCCGCCTTGTGGCAGGCAGGGAAACTCATGATTTACAGACCCGTTACGCCATCTACTGGCCACTTTGGGTAACTGCATGTTTAATTCAGGGTTTCTAGGAACCGAAAATGGAACCGTTCTGGTACCGGAACCGAAACGAAGGAACCGGAAATGGAACCGGAACCGAAAATTGTCAATCAATACCCAGGCCTAGGTAGGCTATTGCGCGTGTTATAGTTGATTAAGTAATTGACGAGCCAACGTCCGGCAGCAGTGGCTGAGTGTGTAACTTAACTTAACTTAACTTTTGTAGGCTACTATCGTCCGAGTGTCTCCAGATTGTGATTATTTATTCATTTATTCAAAGAAGATAGCAGTTTACAGACGCTGCTGGTTGCATGGATATTGTGGTGGTTTTCCCTCCTAATTGTATTTTATGAAATTGTAAAAATAAAACTACCATAACCTTTACTCCCGTTGTCTGTCGTTCCTGAATCGTGGTCTAAATTTCACCTCTTACAATAGTGTCCAGTCCAGTGAATGATCCTGCATCCATGGCTAATTGGATAAAGCATACTAAGTGGATTTATCACATGTGAAACGAGAAGGCAGAAAGTGCAATTAGTTAATAAATGAAACAGTGTACACGTCAGTGCTGGTAAAAAAGAGTTTTAATGACTTGCACAAAGTTGATGCTCGTTTGGTGAACTTCAAAACCTGCGCTGTATTCAATAAAAGCTGGGCATAACGCACATAAAGGACTGAAAATGAAAATACCCCTATATGTGGTACATACTGTATTCTATGTTGTAGCCTACTTCAGTTGTTTGTACCCAGACTTGCATTTTTGTCGAGTAATGTCCATTTGAACCTCACGTGAAAGTAACGGGGATTGTGCTGCATTTGGTGGATGGAGCTGATATTACGCACATAATTCTACTGAATAAACATCCAACTGCGACCCAAACGGTATATTCCAGACCTACAGAAGACGGTAGCTAGAAGCGTTCATCTAAAAAGTTACCGGAAAGTCAGAAAACTCGCTGCATGACAACCAAATGTGCTCAGTAGACGCACGCTGCCCTGATTCAAAGCGACAAGGCTGTGCTTGGTCCCGCCTCTCTGCCCGCAGCTGGGGCTACTCAAATACTGTTCCAGAAATGTAAGGAGTAGAAAGTAACATAGGCCTACAGATATTTGTCAAAAAAATGTAACGGAGTAAAGTAACGGCGTAAAAGTGAAAAAAAGCTTCTCAAATATTGTTCCAGAAATGTAAGGAGTAGAAAGTAACCTAGATAATTGTCAAAAAATGTAACGGCATAAACGTAAAAAACCGACAACATACCAGTTAAAATGAGTAGGCCTAAGTACATTTTATTTATGAAGCACATCTGAAAACAGCAAAAAAACAGTTGATTTACATACTAGATTACTAGATAGGCCTACTAGATACAGTCCCAGGAAAAAGTTTGTACACCCTTTGACATTTCTCACTTTTCTGTCAAAATTGGTCATAAAACATGGTCTGATCTTCCCGGAAATCACAGGAAGGAACAACCAGAGTCTGCTTTAACTAATTCAACCCAAACATTTACAAGTTTTCATATTTTCATTGGCCAAAAGATGTAAACATTCACAGGACAGCAAGGCATAAGTAAGTACACCCTTGCATTCAATAGGTTTTAACCCTAAGTTAGTCGCAATAACCTCAAACAGATGTTTCCTGTAGTTGCAGATCAGATTAACAAAACAATCTGGATGTATCTGGTCTCCCTGTTCTTTAGAAAACTGCCTCTCGTCAGCAAAGTTTGTGGGATGTCTGGAGTGCATAGCTTTCTTGACTTCATGCCATATAATCTCAATTGTTTTTTTGTCAGGGCTTTGACTGGGCTATTTCAGAGTGTGTATTTCATTATTATGAAGCCATTCTAAAGTCAATTTGCTTCTAAAGTAAGGGTCGTTGTCACATTTCAGCACCCATCCTCTTGTGTGCTTCAACTGTGTGACAGACAACCTCACTTTTTTCTGTAAAATATCTCGATAAACTTCTGAGTTCATTGTTCCACTGATAATAGCAAACTGAAAGGGCCTGAGGCAGCAAGGTAGCCGCATATAATGATGCTCCCGCCACCATACTCAAAGGTGGAGATGATGTTTTGGTGAAGGTGTGGTTCTCAAGTTCTCCTCCAAACATGACATTGTGTGTTCCCCTGAACAATTCAACTTTGGTTTCAACGTTGGTCTACAGATTATTTTGCAGTAATTCTATGAAGCATATAAATGCTTTTTCGCAAACCTCAAAGGTGCAGCAATATTTTTTTGGACAGAAACCCCATTAATTTTAGATTGGTAGAATGAATCCCATTTTAGCTATTCTTGGTTACATCTCCTTTTCTGAGTATGGTGTCGGGAGCATCATTATATGCGGCTACCTTGCTGCCTCAGGCCCTTGACACTCTGCTATTATCAGTGGAACAATGAACTCAAGTTTATTGTGATATTTTACAGAAAAAACATGAAGAAGTCTGCCACACAGTTGAAGCACACAAGAGTATGGGTCCTGAAATGTGACAACAACCCGTACTTTAGAAGGAAATCGACTTTAGAATGGCTTCATAATAATGAAATACACATTCTGAAATAGCCCAGTCAAAGCCCTGACAAAAAACAATTGAGATTATATGGCATGAAGTCAAGAAAGCTATGCACTCCAGACATCCCACAAACCTTGCTGATGAGAGGCAGTTCTCTTAAGCAGAGGGAGACAAGATACAAACAGATTGTTTTGTTAATCTGATCTGCAACTACAGGACAAGTCTGGTTGATGATATTGCAACTAACTGAGGGTTAAAACCTACTTAATGCAAGGGTGTACTTACTTATGCCCTGCTCTCCTGTGAATGTTATGGCCTTATGACCAATAAAAATATGAGAACATGTAAATGTTTGGGTGGAATTAATTAAAGCAGACTCTGATTGTTCCTTCTTGAGATTTCCGGGAAGATCAGACCATGTTTTATGATCAATTTTGACAGAAATGTAAGAAATTTCAAAGGGTGTACAAACTTTTTCCTGGGACTGTACATTACTAGAGAGAGAGAGAGAGAACGCGCTCCTATGCAGTGTTAATATAGCGATTTCACTTCTCTCTCTCGCTCTTAGTGTTTTTGTTTTACTGTAGCCACTTAACACGGCTGCAGGGGTTCTATAATGTTTTCCGACACTGTTATTTTTTCTGCCTCATGCGCGAACTATTTATTGTCATTCAGTTTGTGCCATTATTAGGCCTAGGCCTATATGAATCGCGGGTAAATCAGTTTTACCACATATTTAGACTTCGAACAAAAGAAATAGGCCTAGGACACACGGGAATAATAGGATATCCTGACTGGATCGATGGACGATTTCCAACAATAAAAGACAGGCTATGAAACAAAATAGGCAGCTACCAGCTTATTCAATTAATAAAACTATAGCCCAAGAACATTGCCTCGCCGGGCAGAGAGAGAGAGAGAGAGAGAGAGAGAGCGGTCCTATGCAGTGTTAATGTAACGATTTAACTTCTCTCTCTCTCTCTTTACTGTAGCCATGGACTTAACACAGGTGCCTGTGTGCAAGACATGATCTATTTACATTTATTGTAACCGGACTAATACCGGACACGTTCAGTGGACGTTAAGTGGACCTCCGTGCTTGCGGTGTGTATGCACCGTAACAGTCCCAACCAATTGATGAAAGTTGTTGTCTAACAAAAATAATACTGAATGTTCAGGACTTCATGCCACACCTAACAGCATCCCTTAGCCTCTCTCATGGAGTATAAGTTACAGTGTGTGACTTTGATGCTCTGACCATCACTGGGGTTGTGGGTGCACTCTGGCGTCGGGGTATGTGACATAAAATGGTCTGCAGTGACGTTTGACCTGTGTTTTGCTTTGCTTTGTGTGTGTGTGTGTGTGTGTGTGTGTGTGTGTGTGTGTGTGTGTGTGTGTGTGTGTGTGTGTGTGTGTGCACGTGTGTGTGTGTGTGCACGTGTGTGTGTGTGTGTGTGTGTGTGTGTGTGTGTGTGTGTGTGCACGTGTGTGTGTGTGTGCACGTATGTGTGTGTGTGTGTGTGTGTGTGTGTGTGTGTGTGTGTGTGTGTGTGTGTGTGTGTGTGTGTGTGCGTGTTTCTCTGTATGCGTGTGTGTGTGCGTGTGTGTGTGTGTGTGTGTGTGTGTGTGTGTGTGTGTGTGTGTGTGTGTGTGTGTGTGTGTGTATGTGTGTTTCTCTGTGTGCCTGCATGTGTGTGTGTCCGCAGATGGAGACGGCCAAGAAGACCTACCACATGGCGTGTAAGGAGGAGAAGATGGCGGCCACCCGCGAGGCCACGGCGAAGGCAGAGGCCTCCGTCACCACCGACCAGCTGAAGAAGTTCCACGAGAAGGTGGAGAAGTGCAAACAGGACGCGGGCAAGGTGAGATGGGGGAGGAGACAACAGACAGCACAGACAGTCTGGAGTCAGGACAACAGAGAGAAGGATAGGAATATTAGCAGTGAATGTGTGAAGAGAAGGTGGAGAAATGCAAACAGGACGCATCCAAGGTGAGATGCCTGTGTCTGTGAGATGTCTGTGTCTGTGAGATGTCTGTGTCTGTGCCTGTAACATGTCTTTGTAGTAGTATAGTGAAGACTTGAGAAAGGGAAGTGCAAGCAGGACGTGTCCAATGTGAGATGGACGGACAGCAGACAGCACATGAATGTTTGGTGTTTGTACTGGTGGAGGTGATGTGTTTGTAGGAGAAGTGCAAACAGCATGTTTTTAAGGAGCAGTACAAAAGGTATGTTTTTAAGGAGCAGTGCAAACGCTATGTTTTTATATATTTTGTGTGGCTTTTTTGGATTTATTTGACAGGATAGTGAAGGTTATGACAGGAAGTGAGTGGGGAGAGAGACACAGGGAAGGGTCGGCAAAGGACCCGGGCCAGGATTCGAACCCAGGTCGGACGCATAGCAAACGAGTGCCCTCCCATTTGCACCACGGTAGGGCCAACAAACAGATTGTTTTTAAGGAGCAGTGCAAACAGGGTGGGTCAAAGGTGAGGTGGAGGCAGGACAACAGACAGTACAGACAGTTTGGACAACAGACAGTACAGTACATATGAATGTTTGTGCGTTTGTACTGGTGGAGGTGGAGGCAGTGAATGAGTAAAGATAAGATGAAGAAGTTCAAGTAGGACGCCCCCAAGGTCAGTTGGAAGCAGAGGCGGCAGAAACAAAGTATGACGGTTTGGTGTTTGCAGTGGTGGAGATACAGTAGTTTTTAGTGGTGGAGATAGGAATGAGCAAAGAGTGGAAGTTGGTGGAGGTTGTTTTTAGCAGTGAATGAGTAAAGAGAAGTTGAAGAAGTGAAAGCAGGATGTGCCCAAGGTCAGGTGGAAGCAGAGGCGGCAGATACACAAAAAACTACTTAGCTCTATTGCAGTAACTGAGTTAAGACTTGAGAAGAGAGAGAGAGAGAGAGAGAGAGAGAGAGAGAGAGAGAGAGAGAGAGAGAGAGAGAGAGAGAGAGAGAGAGGTGGACTTCGACTTTCCACCTCTCTGAAGCCACTGAGCAGGCAATGATGCATACTGTCCTTTTACACAGATTGATACACGTAAGTGCAAACAGGACACTTCCAAGGTGAGATGAGGACAACAGAAACAGGATGATATCAGTGAACGATGGGTACTGTAGTTGAATGTGAATGTGTAGGATTGACACATGACAGCAAAGACAGCAGAGCAATGCTTGGCTTTATAGTAGTATAGTGAAGACTTGAGAAGGTGTAGACGTCTAGAGTCAGGACAATAGGCAGTGCAGATGAATGTTGTGCGTTTGTACTAGTGGAGGTTGTTTTTAAGAGAAGATGAAGAAATGAAAGACCACGCACTGATGAACGCGTTTGCTTTTGGACATGGTGGTAATCTATAAATAAATAATGAGACTTAGTTTGTGAGTGCAAATTTTTCTTCTTTCAGTTGATACCTTTTATCACGCACCCAAAGACATTCATTTTTTCCAAGAAGTTGAGCGCAGTTGAGTCAGGACAGCAGACAGAAGGATATGAATATTAGCAGTGAATGTGTGAAGAGAAGTTAAGGTGCCGGTATGCTTGCTGCAAGATACGCGAGCGCGTGCACGATTCGTTCATGAACGCGTTAACATGCGTATTTAATGTCAATTTCGCGCGCGTTGGACACGGCAGCCAAATGTGTGCGTCAGGTGCAATATCTTCAAACTCGCTGGGGGCGATCGTAAGATAGACTTACGCGTGTGCTTGATATGAAAACGACAATGGCAGCAACTTTTAAGAGCGTCTCGTTGAGTTTGTCCGAAATTTCAAACATTTGTGATCATACTTCCTTGTTGCACTTTGAAAAAGGAGCATGCACATACAGGAGTAGTAGCAGTATTCTTTCCTTGCCCAGGGAGCCCCTCTTTTTGTTTTGTTGTTTTCCTTGCCATCTGTGTTCCCAATTTCCGCATCCCAATGCTGCATGCTCTCTGCCCCCTGGATGATACCGCCAGTATTTTGCGTCTTGGTCAACTGCTTTTGAAGCAAGCATGTGCTGTCGGTTGCTCGCGGTGATGCGCATAATTTACAGCTCACAGCAAGCATACCGGCACCTTTAGAGAAGTGAAAAGAGGACGTGTGTGTCCAAGGTGAGATAGAAGCAGAGGCAGCAGAAACAACTCAGTTGGACACAGAACAGCACAACAGAGCCAAGCCTGGCCATAAGAGCGTGAAGGTTTGACTCCTCCAAAGTAAATGCTACCGTAAAGACAAATAGTGCTGCATGCAAAGATAGGGATGAGGAGGAAGCAGAGACAGCAACAGCAGATCGGTGAATAATTGATCCTGTTAGCCTGTGCCACATTCATTTTTTTTTTTTTAAACACAAAATGTGAAAAACTAGAGAAAGTTGCAGAGATGATCCAGAAGATTCCCCCTACTAGAAGCGTGCTATTACAAGGGAAGTAACGAAGTGAGGAGCTTACTTCTCTTGGCCGCACCGCAGGAGTAAGGTGCTTACAAAGTCCTCCTTGACGCAAAAGACCTTAAGTGCCGTTAACTAGGGTTAATCTGCAGAATTCCCCCTGAAGCAGTGGTGTCTCATCTTGTGAAATAGCAAGAAATACTGTAAATATAGTGGAGTTCTTCTTACACCAGCTGTTCTCAGGCTGACCACAACGATGCCAGTGCCTCGTTCCCTCACCAGTTACACTGGGAAGTAGAGTGCTTAGCCGTGTCCTTAACACATGTCCTACTGTGCTGTATACAGTACTTAACCGTGTGTGACCGTGAATTAACCTGATGAACCTACGGACGCACATCTATGTTGTTGTCACCTTTTGTCACCACAAGACAAACCAAGCTTTACTCAGTTTGCACCATGAACCAACTTTATGGATTCCGAAAGCTATAATGTTTGGTGTGAACACATTGGATGGTTTTAAATCAGGTGCAAGAATCAGAACTGGCACAGTGTCCGGACTGATTCTCCGTCACAAGTAATAACATCTGTTGCTCAGTGGAGCAGTGAAAACATGATATCTCAGCTCAGACACAAGACACAAACTGTTCAAGGGTCCTCAGTTTTTGGCACTTCTAGTCAGCCTATTATATTGCTTCAACCCAAAAGGAATACAAGAAAAAGATAAACACATGCATAGCTGCTGTGCTGTCCATTAGCTTAGGTAAGGTGAAGCTAAGCCGTTGGTAGCCGAGGTCATCCCAATGTTCCCCAGGTCCTCCGGTTCCCAGTTGCAATGCTAGAGAACACAAGACCCTATGTTCCTTGATGAAAAAGAACAGGAAGAGAAACACAGCTGACATAGCTGTGTTGTCCATTAACTTAGGTAAGCTAAAGCTAAACTGCTGTCAGCCATTTTAACCTCAGTTTGCCTTGTAAGTGCTTCTTCGGTGGTGCCCTTTGGGATCAATACTGTATTACAGGTTGGCAGCCTCTTGAGGCACACATAGCGTTCACTCACTGTGGTCAGAGACCGAGGTGCATTAAGGTAATGATCAGACAATGAAACCAAGCGAGGCAGTATTATTAATATATTTATGATTTGAGGTGATGTAATCAATTGGCCCTTTCCATTATTAAGTGGCCATTAAAACGTCGTATCTCTAGCTGTCTAAACGGTGTTCAGGGCTGTTCTTGTGGGGAAAGTACAGCTCCCACAAAGACATCAGTCATTGTGTTTAATTGCTCCCCTCTTTCATACTCTCTACCTGTGTCCTCTTAATATTCCAGCTCTGCTTGAACTGTACCTCTGGGAAATTTTGGTCCAGCGGCTCGGCTGTGCCTTGGATTTGCAGCACTAAAATATTCACAGTAGGAAATGACACAATTAGTGTTATTAATACACCAAGTTAATATGGTAATTAGTGCAAGTGCCTCTACCGGAATAACATCTCCTTCTACATGGAAATGTAACTGGCCAATAAGACAGGTGCTGATTGGTCCATGTACTGCAACCATTTGCATGTGTTTGCTCAACTGACAGTGAGCCCGTTTAACACATTACCACAATAATCGGGTTATTGGAATAAACAGGTTATTGCAGTAAACGGTTTATTGTCGTTTACATGCAGTCGGTCGGTTGCGTGTGTTCCACTCAAGTGTGTGACATGAAGCTAGAATTTAAGGCTTGTGATTGGCTACTAACTATTCTAGAATATCAATAACCTGATAATAGCCTGATTATGCTAGATACATGTCTTGAGAAATCAGGTTATTAGCCAAAAACCTACCTGTGCAAATCGGATTTCTCATAAACCGATAAAGGCAATAAACCGATTTTTATAAACTGTATATTCAGTTTACTTGAGCACTTGAATAAACCGGTTACTCTAGAAAACTGATTGTAAACAGTTTATTGAGTGACAAACTCAAAGGTAGAAGTCAGGTTACACAATCATTACAATTTTTGCAGAAAGGTCTAGAGGGTTTTGGATAATGAAGTAACCCCCCCCTCTCTCTCTTTCTCTCTCTCTCTCTCTTTCAGTATATCTGTCTGTCTGTTTGACCCTGTCAACGCTCAACCCATCTCTAACCTGTGTGTGTGTGTGTGTGTGTGTGTGTGTGTGTGTGTGTGTGTGTGTGTGTGTGTGTGTGTGTGTGTGTGTGTGTGTGTGTGTGTGTGTGTGTGTGTGTGTGTGTGTGTGTGCGTGCCTGTGTGTGTGTTTGACTCCCTGCTCCCCCTATAGGCCAAGGAGAAGTACGACAAGTCCCTGGAGGAGCTGAACAAGTGTACGCCGGCCTACATGGAGCAGATGGAGCAGGTGTTTGACCAGTGCCAGCAGCACGAGGTCAAGAGGCTCAACTTCCTCAAGGAGGTGCTGCTCGACATCAAGCGCCACCTCAACCTCACCGAAAACCAGAAGTGAGTCCACCACTCTCTCAAACAATATCATTAGACACAGTGGTGTAGTCTACGTAGAACGCGGGTATACGGAGTATACCCACTTCTAAATTTCAGGGATTTCAGTAAACCCACTTAAAATTGATTGATCCATTGTTTTGAATAGCAAAAATATATACAGTATACCCACTTCAAAAATGCTCAAATATACAGTATACCCACCATAAAAAAGTAGACTACACCACTGATTAGACATCACTAATTATAGTTAATAAGCGCCACCTCAATCTCACCAGAACACCAGAAGTGAGTTAATTTAGGCTACGTATAACTTTAAGTATATGAACGTTACCTCAACCTCACCGAAAACCAGAAGTGAGTTTATTTAGGCTACCGTACCGTATACCTACAAGTATATGAACGCTACCTTAACCTCCCCGAAAACCAGAAGTGAGTTTAATATATGAACACCACCTCAACCTCACCGAAAACCAGAAGTGAGTTTAATATATGAACACCACCTCAACCTCACCGAAAACCAGAAGTGAGTTTAATATATGAACACCACCTCAACCTCACCAGAAAACCAGAAGGAAGTTTATTTACCGTGTAGGAACGCCATCTCGGCCTCACCAGAAAAACAGAATTGAGTCCACCACCCTCTCAAACGATATCTAGGTCATTAGACATCACCGTTATCATTAGTTAATAAGAGCCACATCAATCTCACCGAAAACCAGAAGTGAGTTTATTTACTGTATATACCTATATGAACGCCGCATCAACCTCACAAAAAAAGTGAGTCCACCTCCCTCCCAAATGATAGACAGACAGCTACAGTAGGCTACTGTATGCCACTTATTAGTTAGCAAGTGCCACCTCAATCTCACTGAGAACCTAAACCGAGCTTATTTACTGTATGTGTAATGGATGTCAACTAGCAGAGTTCGTCAGTAGAACAGTAGTAAACTGCCCTTCCGAAGCTTCATATAGATGTGATCGCGATGGAGCTATCGGCCTAGAGACCTTTAGCTCAGTGGTTTCGTACTATCGGCCTAGACCTAGCTCAGTGGTTTCGTACTTGTGCTCTCATGCCGAACAGTTGCTGTGATTGGGAGGTAATGGATTCAAGCCCTTAGTGGTGAGCTAGTGTGGACTAGTAAGCACCAGGAAAGTATTGTTACGTATAGCATTATAAGCACCAATATATACAGTACATATACCCCAGGCTCTAAGTTAACACCCGCCAACCAGCCAAATCCTGGTGAAAATCCTGAGGAAACTTACGAACCACGAAGTGTATAGCTACCTTCACACACGTCGCTGCTAGTTACTCATTCAGTGAATGAAGTCAATAGAATGTCAATGTGTTCCAGCGAGACGAGCAGGCGAGTAGTCGAGCACTGTACAAGCGATGCGATGTGGGCGGATCCCGAGTTGAAAATGTTTTAACTTCCAGCGAGGCGATTAAGCGAGTAATACATTGGAATGCAGAGTTCGGTACTTCTCGCCTGTACATTGGCAGTTAAAGGCGCGGGAACTTTCAGTGAACGTTCCATGAGAGAGAGGCGAGTAGGCGAGCAAGCGAGTAAATAGCAGCGATGTGTGTGAATGTAGCTTATGAGTGGCTAGTAAAATATAACATCTACTAGCCAAATTCGCTAGTGCTGAAAATATTTAATCTATAGGCCTGCATAAACCACATATGTAGCTATGCTACAGCATACCTGGAGCAACTGTATTATAACGCTACAACAACTTATGTGACTGTGACCCCTTTCTCCTCAGCACACAGCTATACTGGTAACACTTTACTTGACGCCGGTGTCATAGGCATGTCATTACAGTGTCACAATAGTGTCATGGCACAGTTATGCACGTGTCATAAACATTATGTCCAAGTCATGAACATTTTATGACTGTTGGCCTTAAGCGACATTCAATGTCACTTAAGGCTAACAGTCATAAAATGTTTATGACATGGACATAATGTTTATTATTTATCAAGGACAATGTAATGACGTGCCTATGACACTGGCGTCAAGTAAAGTGTTACCGCTATACTACAGAGTATTGGGAGCAGTAATAACAGTGGCAAAGCACTGATGTAACTCTGACCTCTACTTTGCTGTAGCTATGAAACACTATATTAGGAGTGGTTATGAGGCTACAACAATAGTTAGGCCCTAATATAACTCTCTCTGACCTACATATTGCTCTGCCTCTGCCCGCCCCTGCAGCTATGCCACGGTGTATAACTCTGACCTCCATATTGCTCTGCCCCCCCACCCCGCAGCTATGCCACAGTGTACCGGGATCTGGAGCGCACCATCCTGGCTGCCAACTCACAGGAGGACCTGAAGTGGTTCAGCAACAACCATGGACCTGGCATGCACATGAATTGGCCCGCCTTTGAGGTATTGGACTTCAGGAATAAAATACTATCAATATGAAAAGTTCATTAAACACAGCACACTGGATACTGTTCTTTAAAAAAAGAAAAAAAAGAACAGTATCCAGTGTGCGGTGTTTAATGAATTTTTCATATTGATCACCTTTTCCTGCCTTACACCTGCACCTGGACAGCTGAAGGGTTGTGCACAAGGACTTTCATGTATTTAGAATAAAATTATATAAAACTATATTTTGATATACATTCATATGAAAAAAGGTATAGTTTACTGTATAAGGCAGTGGTTCTTAACCTGGGGTGTGGGCATGAGAGGGGGTGCGCCATGACATTGCAGGGGGTGCGCAGAATTTTGCTTGCATTGAGGTATTGAGGTTGTTAGCAAAATTCTGCTTGGGAACATTATAATTAGACCAAATCAAAACCATTTAAGCCCATTAAGCCCAAAAAGGTAAAGTAAATGACCCCTATTTTAAGGCATTGATTAATGTCTCAATCAAGAATCGTTAAATAGTTTTTTTAATGTGTATAGATGTGTAGAAGTTTGGGTTGGGGTGCACGGTTTGTCTTGGGTACTGGTATGGGGATGCTTTCAGATAAAAAGGTTTAGAACTACTGGTATAAGGTATAGTTTGTGTAACCGTTATATTACCGCATGTACTTGCCCTTACAGTTAGGTTTTTGAAATTTAGAATGTTCGGTGAAATAAATAATTTTACATATTCATACATAAGAGATACACTAAGAGAGACCTTTAAAGTGAGAACCTGTAAAAGTAAACTATTGTGTCTGTTGCAGGAGTACAACCCAGATGCCACTGCCGCTGCAGTGCAGAAGAGGGAAAAGAAGAAGCCTGATGGTGTGGCCCCGGCGACCCCTAACACAGAGCATGCTGGCCAGCCTGGAGACCGCGGAAGGTACAGTGCATAATCACACACACACGCACACACGCACACACGCACACACAAACATGCACACACACACACACACACACACACACACAAACACTCACACACAAACAAGCACAGACACGCATGCACATGAACGCGCACGCACACACACACACACACACACACACACAAACACACACACACAAACACAAACATGCACACCCGCATGCTCATGAACACACACACACACACACACACACACACACACACACACACACACACACACACACACACACACACACACACACACACACACACACACACACACACACACACACACACATGCACACATATACTGTACAAACAAACACAAACTACTCCTCAGCGCAATGTTGTGAGTTGCTGACGATACTCAAGTCATAGATGTTATTCACATCTCCAACTGGATGAATTTTAAAAAAAATGGTCACACAGAGCCTATATCCCAAATATATTTATTACAGTTTTTCTTGATCGCTTTGGCACAGTTGTCACTCCAAAAAGCGCATTTTCATAACAATTAACGCACGGGGCTAACCAGAGAAACAGATTGTCCAAACACATCTTGTGTGCAAAAGGCTCTCAGGTTTCCAAAATATTTAACTAGGGCTGGGACGCGATTAATTTTCATCAATTAACTACACGAACATTAATTTAATCGCACTATAATATAGTTACATAGTTCTGGATTAATCCAGTGGAGGACTAGCCTGGTTCTGACCATCCCATAATACTACCATTTCGGCAATCCTTGGCCGGAAGTACGTGGATGGTCTCGCGAGGCTAGTGGAGGGCAGCATTACGCCTGATGGTGTACAGCCTGCTGAAATTGAGATCGCTTTGACACAACTGTCACTCCAAAAAGCACATTATCATAACAGTTAATGCACCAGGCTAACCAGAGAAACAGATTGTCCAAACACAGCATTGTGTGTGCAAAAGGCTCTTACATTTCCAAAACATTTAACATGAGCAATAAAAGCAAACTCTGTCTTCAGTCAATACACACTATATAATAGCAGTGCATGAATACTTCCGTTCATTCATAACACTATAGCCGGAAAAATAAAAAATACGGTTATCATTTTGACACAATTTACCATTGCTTAACACTGTTTTCAATTACATAACTTTCATGCCAATTCCATTGTTTTTTCTTTCCAATGTTTTTCCTTTTACAGCCCGCTTGATGAGGATAGTGACTGACAGATAGCAGGCCCAGCAAATGCTTGGCACAAAGATTTGAATTGTGTTTGTGTGTCTTCTCTCACGTAAAATTGACAGTAGGCTAGGCTGTGTCAATAATGCCTTCTTGCAAAGAATTTGATTGAGAATCAGGATGCTTTTTAGTTCTTTTAGTTCTTTTTTAACATGTAAATCAAAAAATTGTTGATGGCTGATAACGGTATTACAGAAAGCTTGTGTTAAGTAAAATATATGTTGTCACAGTTCAAGAATGTACTAAAATGGCTAAAAGAAATCCATGCCGAGAACAAACAAGTTAGACACTGAAGACTGATTACTAAATAGGTGCTCCAATGCATTCATACAACTGATGGTAGTTTCTAAAAATCTTGAGTACATTTTTCTGTATGGTTATCAGAGCTTAAACAATGAAATTTGTACTACTTAAATAGCACATGCGTTAACTGTTTAGCAAAAACTGTGTGATATGAATGGAAATATTTCATAGCAATTAAAAAAAACTGTAATAACCACATTGAAAAAATAAACAATATTTTGCTGATTAAACTTATGCATTATCATGATTCAAAATCCATGTGAAAAAATATTTTTCACTATTCTTAAGTCAGATATTTATATGCGATTGAAATGCGATTAATTTCGAATAATTAATCTCAAAGCCTCTAGTTAATCCAATTAAACATTTCAATCAAGTCCCAGCCCTTATATTTAACATATGCAACAAAAGCAAACTCTGTCTTAAGTCAATAAACAATAGCAATGTATGAACACTACCAGTCAGTCATTACGCTATGGCCGGAAACACAATACAAAATATGGTTATCATTTTGACACAATTTACAATTGCTTAACACTGTTGTCAATTGCATAACCTTCTTGTCAGTTCCATTGTTGTTTCTTTTACTTGGCCAGTGACTCTGCTTGATCAGGATCTATTGACTGAAAGGTAGCAGGCCCAGTAGTTTCTTTGCATAAACATGAGTATTGTGTGTGCGTCTTTTCTTGCGTAAAATTGACTGTAGGCTAGGTAGTAATGCCTTCTTGCAAAGAATTTGATTGATTTTGTTTTTTGTTGATGACTGATAAATGTATTACAGAAAATATGTGTAAAGTAAAATATATGTTGTTGCAGTACAAGAATCTGCTAAAATTACTAAAAATAACTCCATGCAAACAAACATGTAAGACACTATGTATAAAGAGACTGATTGCTAAAATAAGATATTTGAGAGGGAGTTCATACAACTGACAAAAGTCGGGAATAGATTTATTTGTATGGTTATCAGAGCTTAAACAATGAAATTTGTACTAGTTAAATGGCACATGCAGTCATGAGCAAGCAGTCATGGGCATTGGGCAGTCATGGGTAAGCGGTTAGGGCGTCAGACTTGTAGCCCAAATGTTGCTGGTTCGACTCCCGACCGGCCAGGTTGGTGGGGGGAGTAATTAACCAGTGCTCTCTCCCATCCTCCTCCATGGCTGAGGTACCCTGAGCATGGTACCGTCCCGCCACACTTCTCCCTTTCGGGCGCCATTGGGGGCTTCCCCCTTGCACGGGTGAGGCATAAATGCAATTTCGTTGTGTGCAGTGTGCAGTGAACACTTGTGTGCTGTGGAGTGTTGTGTCACAATGACAATGGGAGTTGGAGTTTCCCAGTTGGGCTTTCACTTCACTTCACTTCACGTGCATTAACAGTTTAGCAAAAACTGTGTTATATATGAATGGAAAACGTGTCAAGTCAACGAGAACGTATTAACACATATAACACACAACGTGTCTTTTGCTCTGCTGAAATATAATAGTGATAATGACGACTTTGTGTGAGTCAGTTTCTAAAATCGTGTTAAAACAATCAAGAACAACTGCAAGGTGTCTGCATGATGTGCGTGTGTGTGTCTTTCTGCTGCCATTATGGTTTTTGGATAAGATCTGCTTTTCCCATCTCCTTCCTCTTCCCCGTGCCCAAGAGTGTGAACAGCTCCAGTTCGTAATCACAGCTTGCGTATGTTCCAAATGTTTACTCGGGTCTTTTCCCTGATTTAGATGCTATTTTACAGCTGCCACTAGTAGCTTTTTGGAGAAGATCCGTTTTTCACATATGTTTCCCTCCTCATCTCCATGCCCAACAGTGTGAGCAGCTATGACAAGAACCAGGCCTACTCGACCGAGTGGTCCGATGACGAGCAGCCCGCGGCGTACTCGGGCGGCGAGACCAACGGAGGGGCCAACTCCTTCGAGGAGGACTCTGGCAGCACTCGAGGAGGTGCTGGAGGTGGCGTCCGCGTCAGGGCACTCTACGACTACGATGGACAGGAGCAAGACGAGCTGACTTTCAAAGCTGGTATGTCTCTTAATGTTGTCATTAGTCATTGTCATTTTAGAACTATTATTACTGTCTTTGTGTGTGTGTGTTGCGTGTGTGCATGTGTGTGCACTTTCTCACATGAACCCCGGACAATTGGTGCTGTACGGCAGCCTCC
>NC_085866.1:30852890-30872890 GCF_034702125.1 Engraulis encrasicolus | reverse complement strand
GGGTGGCTGAGGTGATGTCTGGACTCAATGGATCTACTCCAGCTGTACTTCAACTTCACTGTCGAGATACGGATAGGAGGCGCCTCACTTTCAAAGTCACCACTACTTCAGAGTGCACATTACTCCAAGCAGTAGTTACTTCGTATGCTAACGTTCGAGACACAGGAGTTAGCAACTTTTATAGTATCTACTCTGCAAAGTTGCTAACCGACTAGCTACTTCGCCTTTGAGAAATCTACCCCAGGTTTGTATTGAGAGATCAATGACCCAATAACCCATAATCCAGAAGGATTTAAAAAAACTGTATATATATATGATATCTCTCTCTCTCTCTTTCTCTCTCAATACACATTCACTCACGCGCACACACGGGCGCGCACACATACACATACACATACACACACACACACTCTCTCTCTTTCTCTCTCTCACTCTCTCTCTCTCTCAGATAACCATAGCACAGAGTGGTGAAGAAGCGTAAATGTGTTGGCAACATTTATTACCATATGGAATATTTTAGACGATGTTGACGGCATATTAATATGCTCAAATTCACCAGCACGCACCGATTCAGCGGACTACTACTACTACTACTACTACTACTACTGTTACTACTACTACTACTACTACTACTACTACTACTACTACTGTTACTACTACTACTACTACTACTACTACTACTACTGCTACTACTACTACTACTAATAATAATAATAATCATCATCATCATTTTCCCAGTGAAAATAACAAGGATGATGGTGGTGCTTTTTGTCTGCTACTGCCTGTATTTCACTGAAAATGACATTCATGTTCAAGTACCAACCCCAGGGCATATTTGAATGTGACACTTGAGGATGGCGGTAAGCAACAATCATAACAACAGCGAGCTCTCAGAGAGTGCAGACCAACCCCCCAAGGAATTTGGATTTTGTCCTGTAGTGCTTTATAGTCATAAATGCACATTGAAATGCATTTGTGTACAAAGTGCACTATCTAAAAAAATAAAATTGCCTTACCTCGCCTTGCCTAAGAGGCAATATAAATGACTTTTCATTATAATTCATTCATAATTCATAATGATCTTCACCATGGATTTTGTTATATCACGTAATGTTGTCAGGCCGCTTTAAAGGTTCTTAGGTTAATTAAACAATGAAACTGTAAATGAGCCCAGCCATGGCTCAACTGACTGGGCACTGCACTGCTCCACCAGCGAGCGGGGTTTGATTCCGGCCTGAGGTTATTTGCTGAGCCTTCCCTGTCTCTCTACCCACTCGTTTCCTGTCGCGCCTCTAACTGTCTTGTAAAGTAAAGTAAAAGGTACAAAACCCCAAAATAATATGAAAAAAACCCTGAATTGAACTAATTGAAGGCTTGTCGTTGTCCCGCAGGTGACGAATTTATCAAGACGGAGGAGGAGGACGACCAGGGCTGGTGCAGAGGGCGCCTGGACAGCGGCCGCTCGGGCCTGTATCCGGCCAACTATGTGGAGGAGATCTAGCTAACGCCACCACCGCCAAGGGAGGAAGGAGAGGAGACGAGAGGAAGAGGAAGAGGAGGATGAGAGAAGAGGAGAGGAGGAGTAGAGGAGGAGGAGAGATGGGTGGATGATGGGAGGACAGACAGGATGATGTGACATGATGGTTTGACATGACAGGAGGCCGATCCAGCCGCCATGGTGATGGGCGATGGGGAGGCAGCTCAGATTGTAACCCGCAGCAGAGGAGGAGGAGTCCTGCAACCTGCCTGCCTGCCTAGCCTAGCCTAGCCTAGCCTAGCCTAGCCTAGCCAGAGACCTACTTAGGAGCTACACTACACAGCTACGTACAGTACATATCCCTTGGCCCCAGTACTTACCGTACCAACCAAACAATCCCACCCACCAACCAACCCCACACACAGTGTGAAGCAGTATCATTCAAAAAAATAAATGAATAAATAACACAGTAATAATCTTAGTAAGCTAAAGTGATGACAAAAAGTTATGCAGAAAAAAAGAATCATTAACGTCATCTATACAGTATATATTTATCAGCTGGGTGGGGTGGGCGATGGGGTGGGGGTTTACACGCATGAGAGGTGAGGCATTTATTCCCATGTTCATGCTAGTCACGCTTTACGTACCTACATAAGGAAGCACACTTGAGACTACTGCTATAGCTCCAGTGTACTGTTACATTGGCCTCCATAAGTTGAGCATCATGTATGTATACACACACACATATCACACATTCACACACGTATGCACACATAGACAGACACACACAAAAACACACACACATACACATACACATGGGGGTCGATGTAGCAGTACATTGTCTTACAGGTTATCACATGTATCACATCAACAGCAACATAAATAGTTAGTAGTACAATAATAGCATTCATGCAGCTAACTAGCTACGTAGCCACAGTGGATAGGACACCCTCTACCAAACTAAAGGATCTCTGCGATGATGACCACACCCATCTTTTATGCCGCCCGCCTCCATCCCCTATGGCCCCTTCCCCCACAGCGGCCACCCCACACACCTTCCATGCTTATATTTTTCTGGTCACACTTTCTTTGACGTGGTCTAACACAAGGGTGTCATATAACTGGTATAGCAATGACATACAGTAAGAATGTCACCTTGGCATTGTTTGGGTGACATGAGATTCTAGAAACAAAAATGGCACATTATGACAACAGTCATGAACATCAATAATGTGTCATTAATGTTCCTGACACGTGTCACATCATTCTTATGGCGGTTACCTGACAATCTTGTGTAGACTACGTCAAGAAAAGAGTTGCTATTTGTTTTTTGGTTTTTGGTTTTTTGTTAGTTTGTTTTGATGCTAATTCCTCCGGTGGTGTGACCCCTCTGGTGCTGGTGCGGTGTGTGGTGCAGTGCTGTCGTCTCACTCTCTCTCTCTCTCTCTCTCTCTCACTCTCTCTCACTCGTATCTCTCTCTCTTTCTCTATATCTTAGAGATATATCTCTCTACAGTATATCTCTTTATCTCGTATCACTGGATCCCTGCTTGCATAGAAGCATGCACTATGCAACTTGGCTCCCCTCCCTCCCGTCCTCCACTCCTTCACTCCCCTGCTGCGACTGCTGTCAGGCCATCTCTTCAGGATGCTATAATGCTCACACCACACCACACACCACCGTGACCACAGACTCGGAAAAGGACAGACTCGGGGAGAGCGAGAGCGAGAGAGAGACGTGAGAAATGGGGAAAAAATGAAATGAAATGAAACGAAACGAAAGACTCTGTGTAATTTCCCCGGGCATTTTTTCAGGACGTGGCATTGGGGGTGTGGCATTTTTAATGTGTGTGGCATTCGCTTCTCTGTGTTTCACTTTTTATTTTTTTCCCACGTCCATATCACCATGGTTCACATTAACATGTGTACGTGTTAGCACTTCTTTTTTTTACATATATACATATATATATCAACAGCAACAAAAAAGTGGCTAACGTCATTGTACTCGAACTAGCACGTGTTGGGACTACATCATATCATGTCGCAAAAACAACACTACACGCTGATGTAGTGCTTCTTCTTCTTCTTCTACCAAGATGAACTTACCAGTCTGTGAAACAGTAGTGTGGATACTTATAGTTTGCCTTCTGTGTCTATACTTGGCATTTGTGCTGGTGTCCCTGCGTAAGCAGCAGACATCGGCACTGTACTGTTAACTTTGCATGTCGAGGTGTTAATTGCTGTGTCGAAGGTGCAGAAAAAGGCCCGCGGTGGCTAATATCGTATTATTAAACAAAAAGAAGTGTGATGCTCCCACTACACTACATATATTATTGCTATCCTATACTTCACCTGATATGAATGTAGCCCAGTGGTCATGAGAGCAGACTAGAGCGAAGCCTCAAATAGCATTCTGGACTGATGGTTCTACACGGGAGGCAAACCTAACCCACTGTGACTGACCACTGATTTCAAAAAAAGTCCTCCCACACTTGTTAATGTGGTATGTTTGTGTGTGAGGGAATGCAAGTGCATCATATGCAAGTATTGCATAACTGTATGCCTCTTGTTATGTTGGTGTCATTTTTCATTCCATTATGTTTTTGTTTGTTTTGTTTTTTTCTTCTTCTCTCCTCTCTCTATGGTCTGTTGGCTTTGTTTGTTTGTTTGTGTTTTTCCGTTGACCCTGTTGTGCTGATGATGGTGTTGCTGGGGAGGAGAGAAGAGGTGTGTGTGACATCATGAACACCACACACACACAGACACAGACACACACACACACACACACACACACACACACACACACACACACACACACACACACACACACACACACACACACACACACACACACACACACACACACACACACAACACACACACACACGCTGACAAACACCTGCTCCACCCACAGCACCTGCAGCAGATTTCAAACTGAGCCACCTTAGCATTGTGTGTGTGTGTGTGCGTGTTTGTGTGCGTGTTTGCGTGTGTGTTTGTTGTCCTCCACTGCAACTAAGCAACCAAATCTCTTCTCCACCACCCACCACACAGAGGACTACTGTCCCGTTGCACCTGCAGTAAATCAAAGCAAACAAGATGCGCTTCTGTCTTTCAGCATCCAAATAACACACTACGGTCAATGTTGCTGTGTTCATTCAACACTGGTCCCATATCGATGTTAGTGTTAAATTTGAACTCTTTGAGTGTTGAATTTAACACTCTGAAGCCATATATGTTCAAAATATGTTCAGTTAGAGACTCTCTGGTTATGAATTCAACACTCAAAGAGTTGAATTTAACACTAAATCGACTTGGTCCATATATGCTCAGAACAGTGTTGAATCATCACCGCACATGTTACTGTGTCCAGCATAGGGGAGTGCGTAGTGGATGTAGAGAACAGGCGGGTAGTGGTGGTGGGTCAGGATTCGACTGCTCTTGTGTGTGTACAACAGGGCTCTAAAATAACACCAGCCAATCAGCCAAATACTGGTGAAATTTCAGTTTGACGGGTAGAAAATTGAAACTTACTTGCCACTCTGACTTGCCACTCTAGTGAGCGTGTCTTTGGCAAGTAAGATTAGTATCTACTAGCGATTTTGGCCGGTGATGAAAAAAAAGTTAATTCAGAGCCCTGTGTGTGTCTGTAACCTGAGCACAGTTGCTGCTTCTTCTCCAAGAGTGCTGGCTGTGGTGCTGTGGTGGTATCTATATACTGTTTATCATGTGGGGGGGGGTTTAAAATAGCTAGTTCTCTCCTGAGTGCATCCACTACCTACCTACCTACACACACCTATTATAACTTTTAGTAGCTATACGCTTCAAAAATTACCACCTGCACAGGGACAGGTGACGTGATGGCGCTACTGTGACCCTTACTTGGTGACAGTGCAGCAGATGTGAAATGCGACTCTCATTGCCAAAACATGAGATGAAAGTAAACAAAGAAAAAAACTTCAATTGCAAAAAAAATAAAAACGTGTGGTCAATGATGAGAAATCATGCCGCCAAAAAAAATGGAATTGAAAATTAAAACGAATAAACATGAATAACTCATGATTAAATTGTTCTTGCTGGGGAAGAGTAGACACAGTTGGTTGAATGGCATGAAGAGGAAAAAAGGGATGAAAGACTGATAGAGAGAGAGAGCGCGGGAATTTGAGAGAGAGGTCCATCACCAGCTCCTAGTGGTCCTAGTTGTCTTATCTCCAGCTGTCCAGCCTAGCAAAAAGAAGCCCATCACATATATCACAGTTCAGATCACAGTATCCTGCATCCACAGTACAGTATATACCAGGCCCATTCAATTGGCCTAGACATGGCCACATCTGGCCCAGACACGCCCACATGCGGCCCAGATACGGCCACATCCGGCCCAAACACGGCCATATGCGGCCCAGACAAGGCACATGCGATGGGCCACATGCAACCCAGATGTGCCCCCCCCCTCCCAATCTGTAGCAATATACGGTACATTGCTGTTTAAATACTGCAGTACAACGCATGATTTTCTTCGGAATCTCTTGCTTGGCTTGTACATTGAACATTCAAGGAACAATAAGTTTAAAGTGTTTATGAAACGAAAACAAAGTAAAGGAATTTGACCATTTCCAGGACAGATTCTGAAAGTTCTAAGCCTTGTGAATAAAATGGGATATTGTCTGGGTGATATTTTGTCCTAAAAGTCATGTTAAAACGTTCCCAAAAAGTGTTTTTTTGGTGACATGCAAATTTTATGCAAATGATATGCGTGACATAGAAGGGGTGAGTTCACCTCATTCCACCTTGTTCAGATCAATGGCGGCTAGTACCAAAACAAAGCGCAGTGTCAAGCAGTGTGTTGCTGGAGGGCCGAACGGTGCCAGCTGCAAAAATGACTACTTGACAGAAGGAATATCTTTGCACAAGTTCCCTTCTGTGAAGAATGATGGAACTGTGGCCGACAAGGAGAAGGCTAAATCAAGCTAGGGCTCTGTGGATCCAATGCGTGGTTTTGAAGCCAGCTCGTGGTCACTGTTGTGCTCGGCACATTTCCACCCCTTGTGCTTCACCACAAATGTGGAGGTAGCGGGCATGGTTGGACTGAAGAGAATGCTATTGCCTCAAGCAGTTCCAACAATTGACATCGCCGGCGTGCAGACTGAAACTGCCCCTGTAACTGCTCGGGCACGAAGACAGGTGAGTGCACTGCTTTGCTTTAGGCTACTCGTTTTACCTTGTCCATCTGCTTTGTATGTTGTTTTCAGGAAAGGGTAATGCACATTACATGCCAAACCGATGCGAATGCTCTCGGAATATGCACTTTTTATTGATTGCCATTCAACTGGTCAATAAATTGGTTTTGGGAGGATATCCGCACATCAGCGTGGTGCTCTCAGTCGAGGACAGCCAACTCACAGATTGGGCTACTGCTTAGCGAATAAACAGAGATGCACATAGCGTATTGTGGTGCACGTGTGGCTGACGTTTGGACACACCTCGTCCTCAGAGTCCGGCTGAGGGACACGCGACGCCTGTGATTTTGAGCACAAAAAATAATAATAATGATAAACGCTAAAAATATGCTGAGGACTCAGGCTATATAGGGCGTTTTTCCAACAGCCTAATACCTCAGTTTTTTCTCTAGTTGATATTTTTGCATGTAGCCTACATGCATTTCAATCACACTATATCGCGCAATTGAATCAAAATGCCCCCCATTTGTCAACAAATACACACGCCATGTCATCTGTGGGTCATGGCAAAGCGCCCTTAGCAACCGTAACCATAAACAAAACGAACTGTCAGGCTATGTCAACAATCGTCACTTCGCCTGTCAGACATGTCACTTTCTGCAGATGTATCAGTGCCTCTGAAATAGATTTGTGCTGCTGTTTTTTTTTTTTCTCATGAGGTTGGATGTGTGGTTTTTTGACACGCTGATGTTTGTATCAGAATTTTGGTTCCTTTATAAGATGTGGGTCCATCAAATGTGTGTTGTTTTCTCAGATCGCCATACTAGCAAACCAGGGACTCCCCTCTATGATGTCACAGCCCAGCTCATTAGTCACACCAAATTTCACAGAATTCACACTTTGAGTTGCCATTTTCACAAGTTCCTCCAGGATGATTGGGTTCAAAGTCTCATCGATGCTATCAGAAAAAGCAAGGCTTTAATGGGAATGACCGTTTGTTTTCGTTTCATAAACACTTTAAGGTTAGAAGAACGTGTTTAAAAAGTGTCATTGCCATGTGTTGGTGATGTCTGAAAATGTGCGGGCCAACTTGAGTTCTTGGTTTCGAAATGTGGCCCAAATGAAATTATAGTTGAATAGTCCTGGTATATACAGTTTATTATGATGCAACACACAGTAGACACTCACACAGTATACAGTATGCACACACATGCACAAAGACACACACACACACACACACACACACACACACACACACATCAAGGCAGACATGCATAGTTCATGGTATGTCAGACAGGTATAAACAGATATAACAGACATACAGTATATACATGCAAAATGTTTTGAAGAATATTTTTGGGATAAACCAATGTCTTTATCATATCCAGTGTGTATGAGTTGTGTTAATGTAGACATTACAAAAAAAATGAAAGAGAAAAAAAAAATGCAATGCAAGTGATTGAACACAAACTTAAAAAAATAGTGTCATACTTGTAAATGTTATCAAAAAGAACAAAGGAAAAAAATGGACATAACCCTAACAATCAATAGGCACCATTGTATTGATTTTATTTTGATTGGAATGGAATTGTCAATGTACCATACCTGTATAAACAACAGCAAGAAAAAAAAAAAAAAATCCAACGCGTGTGCTCCACGTGTGCCCGTCACATTTGTATATGATGATGTAATTTAAAGATTCTATTCTATTGTAACTGTACAACTGTGTTGAGTAGAACATGACAACCTATGTACGTAAGTTGAAACAGTGAAGAACAAGTGTACATGTAAAAAAAATATGCTTTTTTATGTTTTTTCTTCCTTATGCACACATACAGTATGAACAGAACGACAGCTTATGTTGTGAGAACTCTATTTTAGCAGTCCTAGACGATGTAGCTACCGTATGTCCATAGTTAGTGGTGTATTTTGATCTCCTAACTGGTGTAGTGCCTGTCCATCTAAATATAACATAACGTTCATTTCAATATGCATAAAGACCATGATGATTACAATGATGATGATGATGATGATGATAATTATGACTGACATCAGTGATGACTATTTCAATGATGATGATGATGATGGTGATGATGATAGTAACATGCAACCTGGATCTAAATTGTTGTAGTGATGTTAATATTGCAATATGGAATGGAGAGGGTAACACGTTTGTTGAGAAAAAAAACATGCCACACTTGTGTCTTGGACTGTCTGTGACTTAAGTGTGTGTGTGTGTGTGTGTGTGTGTGTGTGTGTGTGTGTGTGTGTGTGTGTGTGTGTGTGTGTGTGTGTGTGTGTGTGTGTGTGTGTGTGTGTGTGTGTGTGTGTGTGTGTGTGTGTGTGTGTGTGTGTGTGTGTGTGTGTGTGTGTGTGTGTGTGTGCATGCGTGTGCTCAAGCGCGTGCGTGCGTGTGCTCAAGCGCGTGCGTGCGTGCATGTGCGTGTGGGGGTGTCAGGGGTGTGTGTGTGTGTGTGTGTGTGTGTGTGGGAGGAGGGTGGGGGGTAGTCTGGTTGTCGCACCAACCGCAGGAGTACAGAACTTGGTTTGGCAATCCTCCCGTATAAGGGAAGCTGTCAGAGGTCACCAATAATCGTCAATCAAATTTGTTTACTTTCCATTTAACGTTTGTTTTTGGCCTGAGGGCAGGCTGCCTGGCAAAACACTCAATGCCGCATCACATGCCGTGAGGTAACGAGCCCGCAAGGCATCATGGGATTTCCCAGGCTACCAAGGTGTGATGACATGGACACAGAGGGTGCGTTCCAATATGCAACCTTGCGTCCTCCACTTGTGCTTGTGACCCAAGTGTCCTACCAAGTGTATCAGTCTAATTAGTCACACCCAGTGATTGGATACTCTTTATTAGTCACACCCAGTGATTGGATATTCTGTAGAGTTCACCACAGAGTATCCAATCACTGGGCGTGACTAATTAGGCTGATACACTTGGAAGGACATTGTCCTAGGTTTTGAGAAAGACCCAAACTGTGTTCGTAGTATATGTATCCTGCTCGACTCAATCTTCTGTAGAAGGACCAATGGGAAGAGAAACAAAATAAACAGCTGTATCAGCCCCTGCCTGGGGACTCTGCCATCTGGGGAATGCCCTGTATGCCAGATTACCAATCCAGCCCTGCACAAGTTTCCACTCACAGAGCTAGAAAAAAAACACTAGAATGGACACGGGCCCCCACTCGTCGCAGAAATCCAGACAGCCGTTTTTTTGCATGTACAGTAGACCTGTGCTTGGCAGTCAATGTAAATGAGTGGAAAAGCCGCAAAACATTTAAAATGTAAAAAAAAAATCTGCAAATATGGGTGTGATATAGCCTGGATGTTGCAAAACACCTGTATGTTGAAGCTCCTAGACCATTTGTCTTTCAAATGTGTTCACTGCACATGTATGGTTTGATTTGGCAAACCTCCTGCATGTGCCATTAAAAGTTATCTACCAAATGTGTTTGGTTTGTATTGGCACAGGGTATGGGCCAAGGGAATGAGCATGCAAGGCCTTTCCCATACTACCCAGGTGCAGGGCTGGACTGGCCATCTGGCATAGCAGGTATTTCCCGGTGGACCCCACATCCTCGTGGGCCCCTATTTCCAGAAAAGAGGGTGCGGGGCCCACCGGTCAGTCAGTTCTGCGGTGCTAATTATGATGGGCCCCTTTAAGCCAAAAGTGCCCGGGGCAGGCCAGGCCTGCCCAGGTGGGATAATAACGTTAGTCTCTCTGGCTCACTTGGTCTTTATTTCCCCACCAGGGGCATTCAGCAGAGTTTGGGAACCTTCTTCATTCGAGGGGCCAACTCAAATGTTATACTGGTAGTCCTCTAAAGGCCGAACTATGTTCCTCTTGCCCATAGAAAAGACGTGAAGTTAGCCCTTTAAGCATTGGGCTTCTTAAAGACCTAAACTTGTATATTCTGGGAAAAAGTCAAAATCTTAAATGGCAGTTTTCTCAGTTTCAGTCTCAGATATCTGTGTCTCTCAGATCAAAATCCAGTCAAATATTTTCATCTCACTGTGTGATATGAGTGATTCTACGATTCGACTGCGCTTTTAAGTCCATGGATTTTATTTGCCAATTACACTAACTATTAACTGCATCCAATGATGTTTTGGACATTAGCACACATTTATCTTTCATATAATACAGAAAGTGTAGACATGGCATTATTTCCCTCAGCAAGAATGAATATTTAATACTGGTTTTGGGCGTTTTCATGCCGTCCTGTTTTCCAAATGTCAGATTCAGTCTTCATATTAGCATGTTAAGAAACTTGTTTTGCCCAAGACGATTGCAAATGTTGATTCACAGTAATCATCACAATATGACAAAGCTGTCGGAAAGACCACTGTGCTTTCCATTATACATGACATTTGCCATTTTGTTTGTCCACGAAAACTGTGTTAACCGTATCACAGTCTGAAACCCCCTCCATAAATCAGTAATGGTTTGGTCTTAGGCCATACGAATAACATCACGTGATGTCATAACCTATTTGGCAGGTTATGGGAAGACTTTTTGGTCAATTTTGAGCTCCATCCTTCCATAATTTAATCCATTCTTTTTCATGTTCTCATAGCGGGAAAATTGCCTGTCAACTGTGTTATCAACATATTCATAAGAATCTGAATTAGAAATCCCATGTAGAAAATCAAAGATAAAGCATACAAATACAGTGAGGAGAATAAGTATTTGATCACTTGCTGATTTTGTTGGTTTGCCCACTAATAAAGACATGATCAGTCTTTAATGTTGATGATAATATGTATTCTAATATGGAGAGACAGAATATCAAAAAGAAAATTCCGAAATTAACTCTAAAGAATATATAATAATTGATTTATATTTAATTGAGGGAAATAAGTATTTGATCCCCTGCCAACCATTAAGAGTTCTGATCCTGCAGATCAAATGGCACTTCCAATCAACTTGTTATCTGAATTGAACACACCTGTTAATAGTAACCTGCACAAAAGACACATTGAATCTGCAGAATCAGTCCATAGAATCAGTCAATCAATCAAACTAAACTCGCCAACATGGGACAGACCAAAAAGCTGTCGAAGGATGTCAGGGACAAGATTTTAGAACTCAACAAGGCTGAAATGGGCTCCTGGATATTAAAGAGCAAACTGTTGGTGCATTTCTTCCCAATTTTAGGACATACAAAATGATCATCAATCATCAATCTTAGGCCTGTCTCTGGTTCCATACAAGATTTGACCTTGTGAGAATTTAATAACCAGAAAAAAAGGAGATAAATCACCTTAAAACTGTATGGGAGGAGCTAGGAAATGATCTCAAGGCAGCTGGGACCTCAATCACTAAGAAAACTATTGGAAACACTTGATGCCACAGCGGATTAAAATCCTGCAGTGCATGTATGGTACCCCGGCTTCAGAAGGAACCTGTTCAGGCTCAACTGAGGTTTGCCAATGAACATCAAACTTGATTAGGATATGATTGGGAGGTGCTGGAATCAGATGACACCAAAATCAAACTGTTTGGCATTAACACAACTCGATGTGTTTGGAGGAAGAGAAATGCTGCCTATGATCCCAAGAACAACACCTTCTCCAACATCATAAATGAAAGTGATAACATTATGTTTTGAGGTTGTTTGTCTGGCCAAGACACAGGACAACTTCACATCGTCAAGAAATGGATGGAGGGAGACATGTAAACGTACAATGCTGCATGCCAACCTCTTTCCCACCACCACTAGACTGAAGGTGGGTCATGGATTGGCCTCCCAATATGATAATAGCCCATAACATACAGCCCAAGCAACGAAGGAGTAGCCCAAGCAGAAGCACATTAAGGTTATGAAGTGGCCTAGACAGTTTCCAAACATTAGCCCTATAATAATCCTGTGAAGGGAACAGAAGCTCCCATTTGGCAAGCTACAGTCATACAACTTAAGTGATTTAGAGATGATCTGCAAAGAAAAGTGGACAAAAATCCTTTCTAATATATCCACAAACATTGTCATTAACTGAAACAAACATCTGACCTCTGTATGAGAAAACAAGGGCTTTGCCACCAAGTATTTTGTCTTCTTTGACTAGAGGGGTCAAATACTTATTTTACTCAATGGAATACAAATCAATTAAAATATATTCTAAAAAGTTATTTTCTGGATTTTCTTTTTGATATTCTGTCTCTCCATATTAGAATACATTTTATCATTAACATTATAGAATGATCATGTCTTTATTAGTGGGCAAACCAACAAAATCAGCAAGGGATCAAATACTTATTCTCCTCACTGTACATGAATTGATTAAGGTGTTGTGGTGGAACTTCTGAGGTCCTCAGTTAGCACAACACCATAAAAATGGCTGAAATGTCAAGCCGTGTTACCGTCAATGGTGTTACGCATCAGCTATGACAGTTGAGGAGGAGTATGTTTTTGCCAATTTATCTCCATATTGACAGACAAACAAACAAAATAATTTGTGTTCTAGGGAGATGGGTTTGCCTGCTCTGTTTTTTCTCCTAAAAAAAGTGCCGACTTGTTCCCCTGCACTGTTGACCGTAACACAGTTGAGTAACACGGTTGACTGTTGACTGAAAGTGTTTTTGTGCTATTGATCCCTTACTGTATGTGTTGGAAAAATCCTATGAACAGACACTAGGGATTATCTCTGGAGAAGGAAGTCTTGTGTAAGGAGGGTGACTAAATTCAAATCAGACGTTACAGGGATTTATAATGAAAAATGTGTCAGTCTGTATCACAGTGAATCATAAAATCCTACTTATGAAGCTCAACGATCACATTTTCTATAGGCTATCAGTTGCACAGATTAAAGACAACATTATTGTTAAGGGACATAAGCACTTTCAAACATATGTTGTTTCAACTCTGTAGTATTTTTATGTTTGAAATGACATAGTATTTGTCCATAGCACTGTTGACAAAATAATCAAGCAAATGTTCGCTTTCATTAGAGTATTTATCAAATGATTTAAGATTAAGCTTGGCAATTTGTTTGTTTGGAAATGTAAATATATACACTATGTAAACATTTAGGTAATTTAGTTGAAAAAAATACTGGTGATTGACATTTTGCTTTTGCCAAAAGTGCAGTCGAATCGTAGAATCACTCTTATACAGCAAGTGATGTTTTGGCACTTTCTCAAAAGCTTTAGTGCTGCCAGTCAGTGGAACCACAACAAGCATTTTAATAGCTTGCTTTTCAACATACTCAGCTTGGCATTATTCCCTCCAATAGAGTGATGAAATATGGCCATCCTCAAAATTATGTTATTTTGGGTGTCTATGACCTTTGGAGTGTCATATAGTTGGCTACTACAGTACAATGCTGGAAGTGTCGGTGTTGATGTTGTTGTTCAGTATAGCCACAAGGGGGTGGTATAATCAACACGTATCACATGTATTCCTTTACGTTTCACCATGTTGATGAACAAGTATTATTTAACTTTCTCTCATTTGGTAATAATTGAAGGTTGTTAAGGCTTTATACCTTGGGTCACAGTCAATAAAACACCATGGCAGTCTACACAAAAAGAGCATGTTTTATTCTTCAAAAGTGATGAACCATGGTACTATAGAATGAATGGGAGAAGCAATGTCAGCAGGTGATATAGTGTGGAAGATGCCAGCAGGCAAACGCACAAAAACGGTGTGAGCTTTAAAGAGTTGAACTTCTATCAAAATGAACCACGGCGAAATGACTGGAGATGACACAATGATAGTTGTCAAACTAGCACTAACAATTGGACTAAACAAGCAACATATTCAGCTGTGTGAACATAGGCAGTTCCTGTTTTTATGCTTTAAAACAGTTAGTGGAATTAGAAGTGGTATTTATTGGGCAGAGATGACAAACACAGATATGATTCTCTGCCACTTTGTTTATCCTCCTCCTCAGTACACTTGACATTTAAAAAGATGATGGCACGTCCCTCAGCGTCGCGATAGACTTGAGGTCTGATAGAGCTAAACAATCAAGCAATTAAAAAGTACATCCATGTTCAAACAAGCTAAAGGGCAAAAGGACACACACACACAAACACATACAGTACATGCACAGAAACAATCACACATGCACTCACGCATGCATGCACACACACACACATAGACAAACAGACACAGACACAGACACACACACACAGACACAAACACACACACACACAGACACAAACACACACACACACACACACACACACACACACACACACACACACACACACACACACACACACACACACACACACACACACACACACACACACACACACACACACACACACACACACACACACACACACACACAGGGAAAAGTGAAATGTGTTCCAAGATGTTTTCTAACCATTCACACAAGACAATAAAATGACCCTATAACTGTTTGCACACATGCTTCTTTCTCTGCAACATAAATTTTGTTTCTCGTGCGAGCTGAATGGACATGAGCTGCTGTGTGTTTGCTTTTTGCCCAGACCATAAAGCCTAATAGTACGCCATAAACCCAAACACCCTTAAAATAAATACAACCCACAGCAAAAGGCAGAAGCTGTTCGTATGACACACAAAAAAGCTTGTGTAACATACTCTGGACATTTCACTTTCACACAATCACACATACGTAAACAATGAAATGTCTGAATACAAGTAAATGAAACATCCTCATATGCAAGCTTTGTGTTTTCTTTTTTTTCTACAAAGATACATACCCATTTTATATTTTTTTATATAGGCCTATATATTTTCAGATCCTAATAGGAAGAAAGTCTACTTTAACCCATGAAATAAAACAAAATAAAACATAGTGAAATGAAAGGCAGGATTTGCAAATGAGAAGGCAGTTCGTTGGAGCTGCTAAGGCAGCAACAGGCACTAATGTATCCCAAATGAAGAATGCAGGCCTTGCATGTTTAAAGTGGTTCTGTCCCATTTTTGGAAATAAGCTTATTTTACACCTCTCTTTGAGTTAAATGATTGAGTTTTACCTTTCTTCAGTACTTTCAATCGTACTCTGCATATGGCAGTGCAAATTTTACCTCCAAGCTAGCAGTTAACATTGAGTCCTAGAGACCAGCTAGACGGCAGCTCTAGGACTCAATGTTAACTGCTAGCTTGGAGGTAAAATGTGCAATGCTGTACTCAGAGAGTGTCGGGAAGTACAGGAGAAAGGTAAATATGAGGCGTAATATGAGGTGTAATATGAGCTTATTTCTAAAAATGGTACAGTATCACCGTAAGGCACCCCAGTAGCAGGTTATAGGCCTTTATATTTGCTATAGTGACTAAAGTACCCCTACAGGGCATAGTAGGGTCCAATATTAACATTAATCAGTAAAAGTACCCACATGTTGTACAGCTCCACCCATATGGTCATTGAAATACCCACAATAATATTTACAATAGACACTGGAGAAATCAAAAAGGACTTTGTTGGGCTTGACATTTACAAATGTTACTAAAGTGCCGTGATAGGAGGATTGCAGACCTTTAAGATTTTAGGATAAAACTGTCACTAAACAACAGACACTGAAGTGACAGTAGAATAATATATAGCCTACCTTTTTCACTCAGTTCAGGTAAACTGTTACTGTTACTGTTACTGTTACCAAGGCACCCCAGTAAAGGGCTGACGGCCTTAAACTTTTTAGGGAACAACAGTAGCCTAGAGGTACAAAGACCTCTGTGTTTTGGGTACACCAGCCAGCAAAGTATCCCAACAGAACATACTGTAACTGGTCTTCGTGACGTCTTTACCAAAGTATCCCAGTGCAGTGTAGAACGATACTTGGACCCTTGTCATATACAAGCTTCCTTAATGATGAAGATGTACTGTAACAACAGTGAAAACGTGACACATCATGTAGCCTACACGTTTCAAACCACCACAAGAAAAAAAACAAAGACATTGCTTTGTCGACACAGTTCACAGTAAGGATTCAGTGACTGAATGAGTGAACACTTCATCCATCCATCCATCCATCCATGTATCCATCTTTGCATTCCTCCGTCGATCACACAGGGTGGACAAACTGATAGACTAGTCTCTGCGATACGTCTGGTTTCTTGATGATGCCCTTCTTGTAGTACTGCCGGATGGAGCGGCTCAGCTTGTCATAGTTCATGGCGGGTCGGTTCTTGCGGATGCCCCACAGCTTGGCCACGTGTGCCGAATCCTCTATTTTGAAGATGCCTGTTGAAGACATGACAGTCATAGTTAGGTTGGGTACGTCTTTGTGCACAGTCACTGTTATAACCTGTTAAAAAAAATACTGCAATGACCAAGTTTGTTACCTAGCCTCTTTTTGTAGATAGGCCTGCTGGTAGGCCCCTTCACTTTTAATTAACATTAAGACTTGGTCATTATTAACATTTTGGTGACAATAAGATTATTAGGGGTTAATACGATTATATTAAAGGGGTTAAGACACTAAGTATTGTCATAGCAATGTTGTTGTTGAGTGTTTTCAGGAAAGAGTGAACAGGCCTGCAGGAACAAAGAGGCTACAGTACTCTGCCACCAGTAAACCATAAGCAGGCACTGAGCCAAAGGAAGGGCACAGGTTCAGTTTGCGGTTTGCTCTATTTTTGAAGATGCCTGTTGGAAACATGATAGTTATAAGTAAGGTTGCACTTTCATGAAAGACTGAGCGTCTGAAACATTGTGCTATTAAAGGTTTGGAAGCATAGATCAGTGTTGTAATGCAAACTTCTGTCATTTATTTTCAGCCCTCGTCTGTTTTTGTTCAGCACCTGTGTTACTGAAGTGTGTGAATTCTCTGCTTTTGCCGTTATATTAAGTAACTCTCCTGTAAACCGCAGGCGCTCCGCCAAAGGGCACAGGTTCAGGCACGTTATGTTAAATTTAGAATGCGTGCCAATGTCATCATGCTGTTGTGTTGCTCACTCGCTCTACTGTACTCTTGACTCGGGTACAGACATTTTTTGTCTTCACACTTCACTCTTATCTCAGAGATCCTGTCCAAAAAGTTTTGCAACATCAGCAGGAATTTTATAACGCCAACGATACGCTAACTTGAATGCTATTGTTGAGTGTTTCTCAACCTTTTTTTTAGGCGAGGCACCCTTTCAATTCATGAAAAATCTCAAGGCACCCCAAACCACCAAGCCGTAACATGCATTTGCATCCGATAGGCCTACCACACAAGCTTAGAAAGGAACACATTTGGAGACGTTCGAAGTTGCAGCTTTATCTTAGACACGCTATGTGTTGGCCATGTGGTGACCTAAATTTACTTTATTGTGCGTAAATGGTGGATGAAAGATTCCACTGACTAAGCATTCATTTATTATTTTAGACAAATATGTATTATATTACATTACTTATTCATTTATTTATTTATTTAGCTCAGTTCCACAAAGTGTCAGCCACGGCACCCCGGGGGGCACGCAGCACCCCAAGGTTGAGAAACACTGGGCTACAGTAGGCCTATGTTAAGATGATGAATCTAATTATACATAAACAAACCCATACCCCCATTAGCTGGGCAGGATCTCGGAAAGGATCTCAGGTATAGACCTACTAGCAAGTCAAACATAGAGTGAGCAGCACAACGGCATGTTGAACATGGCATGTTGAAATTCTCTGCTAAGGGCTGTCCGTCATATTGACAAATTATGACAATTTCTCATGTGCCTCTTTCCCCCAGGCCACATCCCACATCACACCTGCACCACTCTCACACCACTTTCACTCATCTTTTTTCTTTTCTCTTTATCTCTCCCTCCATTTTGCCCACTCTTTCACACACACGTTCTCTCCATATCTCTCTCTCTCACACACACACACACATGCTACATTTGTCTTTCTGTGTCTTTACACACACACACACACGCACACACACGCACGCACGCGCGCTCTCACGCACGCACGCACACACGCACGCACGCACACACACACACACACACATTGCACGCACACACACGCATGCACACACGTGCACCCATGTGCACACACACACACACACACACACACACACACACACACACACACACACACACACACACACACACACACACACACACACACACACACACACACACACACACACACAAACAGAGACACACACACCTACACACACTGTATACTAACACTCACCCTTGTCCTTGTTGAGCCAGCGTATGCAGCGGCTGTATGTGTGAGGCTTGAGCAGGAGCTCGCGAAGGAACTGCCACAGGTGGATGGGTTGCCCCGAGCAACAGGAGTCCGCCTCCGAACACAGCTCCTCTGTTCCTGGAACAGTACAAGACAGGGTTAAATACTTCAACACCTACACCCAGCTTTCTGCTGTTCTCAACACAACACAAGGAAGAGTCAAACACCTTGCTGTCGAAAGCACACAGGTGGTACGAACACAACTCCACTGTTCCTGGAACAGTAGGCTACGAGTTGAACACCTTGCTGTCGAAAGTGCTCTGGTGATAGGCCTACAACTCCTCTGTTCCTGGACCAGCACAAGTGGAAGGTAAACATCTAACTGCTGTCAAAACGCACTCCTCCAAAACACAACAAATGGGTTGGTGATTTGTGATTTGTGCCCTAAAGAGAAATTGACATGTGGGTCCCCCCCGTAAATCATGTCAATGCCAAAGCTACTTCTTGCCTGTCGCTCAAGGCCTGATCAAGCGAACAATAGGCATACGTAAACGGCATAATAAAATCCCAAGATGATATAATAAGCTAACTTAATAGCGATCTGTAGCCTAATATAAAAGTTTTACTGTAAGGGAGTTGCGTGAAAGTCAATGAAAATATTGCTTTAAAGGGGAGCCACCAACTGCGCCTCAAACTGTCAGAGTTGCAGTCAAATGGTAGCGATGAAAAAATGTGTCCCTCTTTAATTTTTATCAATAAAGTTGTCCATGCATGTTTTACAGTGTAGGTATCAGCCATTCATCAGTGTAATAAATTATTTAATAGCATGAAACATTATGTACTTACACTGTACCTTAGTATTAGGGTTAGCTGTGAACAAGTAGGCCTACATATTAAGCTTTGGCCTATATTTTGATACAGTACTTGTAGGCTACATACACTAGCGAGGACACCATAAAATAAAGTGCTATCCACTCATGATTTGACAGTAGGCCTACATTCAGACATTGTAGTGTACATTTACAATGTACACATTTTTCATACAATATGCATGGCTTGATTTAGAGTTGAGGATTTTAGAGATACTCGACTGATAAGCTGGATGAACTCCTGACTCAGAACTCAAAATATATATATATATATTTTAGACCATCAATAGTAATTTTCACTACTTTGTTTTAACATATTTCAAAGCATGCACTTGTCTCACACTGCACATTGCCAATGAATGATAT
>NC_085866.1:30800390-30850390 GCF_034702125.1 Engraulis encrasicolus | reverse complement strand
CAGACAGCAAGGAATTCGCTTCTGGAAAAAAAAACCTACGGGTTGGATTAACACCCACGCGACTAAAGACTCAAGCCGAGTCTTCCTCAGGGCAAACTTTTTTTCCCCCACACAAACAGGATATGGTTGCAGCCTAGGGGGGCCGCACCTTCAACAAAGTGGGATGTGGAATTGGAAAATGAATTAGTTGTTGAGTTTGAGGGTTTGTTTTGGGGGGGGGGGTGCCTTTATTTCGATAGGACGGTGAATAGTGAAGTAATGACAGGAAGTGAGTTGGGAGAGAGAGAGATGAGGAAAGGGCGGCAAAGGACCCGAGCCGGATTTGAACCCGGGTCGGCCGCAAATAGCGCGTTCAGGCCGACTGAGAACTGTGCTAGAGCCCGTTCCTGCACCTAATCGTGAACCGGCTGTTGTGTTCACGCCACAAATATTTGCGTTCGCGAACCGGAAAGTTGGTTCGCAATGCGAACCGCAAAATACTAGGTTTTTCTCCGCGAACCGTGATGACAGCGTGGCCGTCAGCAGGTTCATCCGGGTAACACAGTCACGTGTGGAAAAAGTTCAGAGCCCGGTATGAACACGGGGAGTTCACAGATAAGCACTTTAGTGCCGAACGCAACTGGTGCGGGCACCGGCTCCGGCTCCGTTCTGGTCGGCCTGAAAGCCCTAAAAGTGGACCAGTGCCCTACCATTAAGCCACGGTAGGGCCAAGTTTGAGTTTTTAATCTTGTTAATACTCATTCCTCTGAATTATGAGACAGTCTACCTTTTTTCCCAAAATTATTGCAGATTTTGTTTTCTGTGAGGCCTACAGCAACCTATAGCCAAGGGGCCCCATATCTTAACGCCTGCCTGACTGTAAGAGTGCATGTGTCACAGGCTGCATTACCAGAGAACTGCACTACACGTACACATACAGTACACACACACTATACAGTGCCATTAAACACAATTTACCACATTTTATTTTTCTGATTTTTGCCATTATATTGCAGCTATTTTGTTGTTACTCAATTTAGGTAGGTGGTATAATAAAGAGTGTAACAATGTTATGTGACATCCCTGCATCAATACTTTCATTTTATCGCAAGTTCTGGTTAGTGTTAGTAATTACAGTGTAAGTATAATATATTACGTGTTGCCTGGCCTGACTTAGCCTGGTTCTCACAGACGGTGGGTGTGTGTACACAAACTACCTTCTGGTAGTACTGCTGTTAACATGCTCTTCTCGAGTGAGAAAATAAATGGTGCATTTATTGCAATTCACCACCAACAAATTCCTCCAAAAATGTTTTCTGTTCATCTCTAAAGAGTCAATATAGTCTAGAATCTGTCCTGTATCCCATCAATGCGAGCTGCCGTTGATATTTAAGCAATACATGCTCCATTTATTTTCGACTCGACAAGAGCATGTAATGGGAGCGCTACCAGACGGTATTGTGTGTAGCTACACACACTGCCGTCTGTGAATACCACCTGGACTGGCATACAGGGCATTTCCAGGTGGGCTATCAGGGGTTGATGTTGTTGGGTTTTTTTTTGTATTGTCTTGGAGACTGGCCCACAATTAAAAGCCGGCCGTGCAAATTATTATTCCTTTGGTCCCAGTCTAGTGCTGCATGTTGCTATAATGAGGAAATTAGCCAGGCACTATTAAAGCAACTGTAAAATAAAGTAAGTGCAATTGTCACACAGTCAGTTACACTTAGGAGTCGTGTTGCCCTCAAGGCCAACTGTAGCTTAAACCGCAACACATACTGTAACCGCTCAGTGTGTTGCAAGTCGAATGAGAACCTGAGGTGTTGTTTTAAATTTTGTTCGTTTCATTAATATCACACATATTACGTTCAGAAAATTAAACGAATGAACAACATATCAATCTCACCAATCAGAGTGTCCCCAGGGGAGCGTTCTTTCATCCAAGCAGCTAAAGGAGGAAGAAAAACAGAAAAACAGAAGACAGACCTGCATGAGTCAGACTGGTGAGCAGTTGAAAGATTATCATCACCATCACACTACAGTGCATGGAGCTTCACACTTCTGCTTCATGTATCAGTATCAGTTACATCTGACAGCCAACTGTTTGTCTTAGCTGTGACAGCCTTCATGTTTAACCCCTGCCCAGGGGTGCCGGCAGGGGGGACAAAGGGGACAGTTGTTCCGGGCCCAGGGAGAGAGGGGGCCCAGAATTGGGTCCTCATTACATTGTGTCTATTGGGCTGGGGGGGCCCTTACAGATTACTTTCTCCTGGGCCCATCCACAGGGCCGGTGCTAGGCATAGGCAGACAAGGCAGTCGTCTAGGGCACTAAATGTCTTGCGGGCGCCTGAAACACTTAAAAGTCCCACAAAATTAGAACGTGAAATAGTGCAATAAAACATTAAATCCCATGCTGCTTTGCACTGAAAAGTTAACTACCATAGTACTACACTGCTACGACATAACACAGGGCCTTTAGTAATGGACTACAACTTGGTCATTGCCATACTGGGAGCAACAAACGTATAATAATGGGTTATTATACATGGGTTTAATGGGTTTAGTAGTGTGCCCCTGTACTAATCACCCCTGTTCTGTACGCCATCCTACCTGATTTCCAGATGTCCAGGTGTGTGCGTGCAGATCTCCTCTCCTCTACTACTACTTGCCTACCCATGTTAATAGGGCTCTAAATTATTTTTTTATTTGGCTGGTTGGTGGGTGTTAATCTAGAGCCCTGCATGGTAGTGCATGGTGTTGACCCTGTAGTAAGCCCCCCCTTGTACTCCATCCTACCCTTTGGCCCCTGTATATAGAGTCGGTGAGCCTACCTGATTTCCAGATGTCCAGGTGTGTGTGCAGTTCTCCTCACCTCTACTACTACTTGCCTGCCCAATGGTATTGCATGGTCTTTAAGCACAGTGCACCCCAAGCTTCCCTGTACTCCATCCTACCCATTGGCCCCTGTATATAGGGTCGGTGAGCCTACCTGATTTCCAGATGTCCAGGTGTGCGTGCAGCACATCTCCGCACTGTGGCGATCGCTGCTTGAAGTCGTCCTCTGTCATGAGGCACAGGTCCTTCCCTGTCAGCTCGGTGAAGGCCCGGCCCACCTGGGGCAGCCGGTACAGGTGCTCCGTCCACAGGAGCCACTTCTGCACGTTACCTGAGCTCCACTCCATGGGGTCTGAAGAGGAAAGGAGAGGAGAGGAGAAACTCACTGTTATCTTCTATAATTAATTCATTATGCACATATGGTAGCTTACAATACAGCTACAGGTACTCCAGCCACTTCAGCATGTTACCTGAGCTCCACTCCAATGTTTCTGAACGGGGCTCTACAGCCCCCATTGGGGGTGTTAGGGAGCACTTGGTGGACGTTGAGAAGAAGACAGCTGAGAGGGGGTATTAGTTGCCAATAGGGGGTATTAGTCTATTGTATTTTTTAAGACTAAGGGGGGTGTTGGCAGCTTTATGATGAGGTCAAAGAGGCATTTGTTCGGCCCTGCCATGGCCTAAAGGTAGGGCACTGGGTTACTATGCTGGCGACCCAGGTTCGATTCCGGCCCTGGTCATTTGCCAACCCTTCCCCGTCTCTCTCTCCTCACTCATTTCCTGTCTCTCCTCCACTGTCCTGTCAGAAATAAAGGTATAAAAAGCCCCAAAACATATATAAACAAATTTCAAAATAGAAGCACTGACGTAGAGAGTAGGAATAAGACTATGGGTGTTAGGTGTGACTTTCTAAGTGTTGAATGTACGGTGAGAGTTGTTTTGTAGAACACATTGCGTGACTCTGCCATGCCTACCCTGCCCTCGGCTATGTAAAGATAGCCTATCACAGCTGATGAGGTGTGCATGTGCATGGGGTGGAATCCATCAGACTGAATAAGCAAAGCAAAGCTCAATAACTTCCCATAATGATGTGATGTGAGAGTGTGTTTGTGAATGAATGGGCAACTGTGGCAAAGGTCGTAAACAATGGGCTTAGTCCTCAATCCCAAGTCAAAAAAATTTGTACTTAAGTGTACTTAAAATATATTTAATTTTCTGAAAGTATATTTTAAGTACACTCTATTTATCAAGTACAGTACTTAAGTATGGTTTTTTAAAATACACTTATAGTTTAGTGTATTTTAAATATATTTTAAAATCATTTGTATTATTTAAGTTATGTACTTAAATATAGTTTTATAAAATATACTGTTAGTGTATTGTATTTTAAATGTATTTTAAGTATATTTGTATTTTAAAAGTAATGTGCTAAGTGTACTATTGTAAAATATACTATTAGTGCATTATATTTTAAGTGTATTTCAAGTATATTTGTATTTTAAAAGTAATGTGCTAAAGTATAGCATTATAAAGTATACTATTAGTGTATTATACTTTAAGTGTATTTTAAGTATCTTTGTATTTTAAAAGTTATATACTTAAGTGTAGTATTATAAAATACACTATTAGTGTATTGTATTTAAATGTATTGTAAGTACATTTGTATTTTAAAAGTAATGTGCTAAAGTGTAGTATTGTTAAATATACTATTAGTATATTGCATTTTAAGTCTATTTTAAGTACATTTGTATTTCAAAAGTAATGTGCTAAAGTGTAGCATTATACAGTGTACTATTAGTGTATTACATTTTAAGTGTATTTTAAGTATCTTTACATTTTAAAAGTTATATACTTAAGTGTAGTATTCTAAAATAGACTATTAGTGTATTGTATTTAAATGTATTGTAAGTACATTTGTATTTTTAAAGTAATGTGCTAAAGTGTGGTACTGTTAAATATACTATTAGTATATTCTATTTAAAGTCTATTTTAAGTACATTTGTATTTCAAAAGTAATGTGCTAAAGTGTTTTATTAAAAAATACACTATTAGTGTATTGTATTTAAATGTATTGTAAATACATTTGTATTTGTAAAGTAATGTGCTTAAGTGTGGTATTGTTAAATATACTATTAGTATATTCTATTTAAATGTATTTTAAGTACATTTGTATTTTAAAAGTAATGTGCTAAAGTGTAGCATTATAAAGTATACTAATAGTGTATTATTTTTAAGTGTATTTTAAGTATCTTTGTATTTTAAAAGTTATGTACTTAAATTTAGTATTCTAAAATACACTATTAGTGTATTGTATTTAAATGTATTGTAAGTACATTTGTATTTTTAAAGTAATGTGCTAAAGTGTGGTATTGTTAAATTTACTATTAGTATATTCTATTTAAAGTCTATTTTAAGTACATTTATATTTTGAAAGTAATGTACTAAAGTGTTTTATTAAAAAATACACTATTAGTGTATTGTATTTAAATGTATTGTAAATACATTTGTATTTGTAAAGTAATGTGCTTAAGTGTGGTATTGTTAAATATACTATTAGTATATTCTATTTAAATGTATTTTAAGTACATTTGTATTTTAAAAGTAATGTGCTAAAGTGTAGCATTATAAAGTATACTAATAGTGTATTATTTTTAAGTGTATTTTAAGTATCTTTGTATTTTAAAAGTTATGTACTTAAATGTAGTATTCTAAAATACACTATTAGTGTATTGTATTTAAATGTATTGTAAGTACATTTGTATTTTTAAAGTAATGTGCTAAAGTGTGGTATTGTTAAATTTACTATTAGTATATTCTATTTAAAGTCTACTTTAAGTACATTTATATTTTGAAAGTAATGTACTAAAGTGTTTTATTAAAAAATACACTATTAGTGTATTGTATTTAAATGTATTGTAAATACATTTGTATTTGTAAAGTAATGTGCTTAAGTGTGGTATTGTTAAATATACTATTAGTATATTCTATTTAAATGTATTTTAAGTACATTTGTATTTTAAAAGTAATGTGCTAAAGTGTAGCATTATAAAGTATACTAATAGTGTATTATTTTTAAGTGTATTTTAAGTATCTTTGTATTTTAAAAGTTATGTACTTAAATGTAGTATTCTAAAATACACTATTAGTGTATTGTATTTAAATGTATTGTAAGTACATTTGTATTTTTAAAGTAATGTGCTAAAGTGTGGTATTGTTAAATTTACTATTAGTATATTCTATTTAAAGTCTACTTTAAGTACATTTATATTTTGAAAGTAATGTACTAAAGTGTTTTATTAAAAAATACACTATTAGTGTATTGTATTTAAATGTATTGTAAATACATTTGTATTTGTAAAGTAATGTGCTTAAGTGTGGTATTGTTAAATATACTATTAGTACATTCTATTTAAATGTATTTTAAGTACATTTCTATTTTAAAAGTAATGTGCTAAAGTGTAGCATTATAAAGTATACTAATAGTGTATTATTTTAAGTGTATTTTAAGTATCTTTGCCTTTTTGGCACTAATATTAATTGTCTTTAATGAAATTTACTCACTTATAAAGATTATGTTTTTTTTCTTGTTGTCTTGAACCATCATATTTATAATAGATTATTTACAGGGCGTCAGAATTGTAGCCGGTTCGACTCCCAACCTACCAGGTTGATGGGGTAGTAATTAACTAGTGCTGTCCCTGACTGAGGTACCCTGAGTATGGTACCGTCCCGCCACACTGCTCCCTTGGGGTGCCATTGGGGACTTCCCCCTTGCACGGATGAGACATAAAATGCAATGTCGTTGTGTGCAGTGAACAGTTGCATGTCACAATGACAATGGGAGTTGGAGTTTCCCGGGTGGGCTTTCGGCTTTAACTTGTGTATATTGCAAATAAATCGCTATCACGCTTTCACATGTCTGCACATCTATTGGAAACTATTTATTCCAATACTTTTAAAGAAGTGACTGAAATGAGGCCTACTCATTAAAATGTCCTGCTCCATGCATCCACTAACTTTTAGTGATGTTTTCGTTCTTGTAGAGTACTTCACCGCATTCAAAGTAGCGTCCTTGTGCACAACCACTGTCCTGGTGCTAGTGATGTGCAGTAAAAGTAATCCAAGTAAAGTACTTGGATTTACTTGTGCATATTTCTTATATGTTCACAAACATAAGCCTACAAAATTGTAATTATCTTAAGCTACATTTCAGCACTGCAGATGTCTTGAATGGTACATGTGTAAACTTTGAGGCATTTCATTGCGTTATTTTAGCAACTTATTTCTACATCAACACTTTGCAGGAACACCACAAATACATTACATATTCCAGAAAAGACAGTGTTGTTGTGCTGTATGCATTACAGTATTTTATTCACAACATGTTCTATCACATTTCAATGTCCCTGTACATAGAAAATAAAGACAATCACAAAGGAAAGATAAACAATTTGGAACGCTAAGATACAAGCAATAACTTGTACATGGCACTACATATTGCTCCATTTGAACAAATCTCATGAAATTACCTACAACCAATGAAGCTAATTTAAAGTTATTTGAATGTATCAATACAGTACAGTCACATTTAAATCAGTCCCCTTCAATTGCATTTGGTAAGGCAATCACATACATCTTTTTGACATTAACCATGACACACTTCCTTTTGAAAGATTGTGGACACACCGCATGAATGCTATGGGACTCAGTCACTTCATTCACAAATCTGGAAGAAATTTTAAGTTCAGCATCCCTATACATTACACTTCCAGACCTGAAAAGTTCCCTGACCAAAACACAACTCTGCTGTGTGCTACCTATGTTGAATGCCACAATGCTCAATATCTTGCATATTGTGCCATCAGACAATTGTACGACAGAATTGTTTCTTTTCTTCAGTCCTTTGTAGGTGTCAGAGTGATAGAGTACACCATCAACAATAAAACGGTCATAATACAGGCCATGTTGTACACGTACACCTACTAGTTCCTCAATAGCAAGCATGTGTCGTACTGGCAGATTCACTGTAGTGGAACTACCAAATACCCTAACGTTGTCTGACAGAGGCAGTGATTTTGCTGTTTTACGCTTACTGTTTTGCATGTCAACAAACAGGTTTTTCACTGTATCATTGGCACTGTTCATTCTTTTATTTGCATGTTTTGAAAGATCTTGCCATTTGAGGAATCTTTTGACAATCTGGTCTTGGACATATGTGGTCCCATTAAAGTATTTCAGTAGGGTGCCATTAAAACTCTCGAATGAAAATGTGGATGTGGCCCACAGAGGTCCCCAGTTCCTGACACTTGCTGAAATGTGGGTCATCAAATGCACATTAAAAGTCATGTTTTCTCGACCATACAACTTTTCGAATCCCATTACAAATTTTTTCAGTGCCTTTTCTGCATTGTCAATGTCAACTGTATGGATATTTTCCTGTAACAGTGTGTAAATGCCAAACACAAGGAGGAAAAGATTGTTCAGGTACTTCTTTGGCAGAATGCCAGAAAGTACAGGTAAAGCGTAAAACAAAAGGAATGATCGCCACTCTGAGGCTTTCCAAAATTTACGCTCCTTTACAGCACGTGGCACTCTAGTTAATTCTACTGGAGGCTTGATGGCTAGCAACTGCTCATCAATCCTCTCAGAGTTAGTGCCAATGTACCATGGTTTTGCATGGTGCTTTGGATCTATCCATAGTTTCATTAATTGGCGAGTCACCCCAAGGCACACACTGTGCTGGTATTCAGGCACAAATCCATTAATCATTTGAAACTTGGACAACTTCATGAGAGGAGAGGGACCTTTCACCCCCATCACAGGTTGCTGTGATGTTGCTGACATTGCATGTACAAAGTGTTGAGATTCTGACCTGAGAACGGGTTCAGGGGTAAGGTTTGAGTATGGACTACCTCTATGATAACAGAAGTCGCAGCCGTATTGTCCGTTAAACTGTTTGGTGTTGCGGATTTGAGCACGTGCCACTGAATCTGAACTACAGACTAATGCATGCACCTTAGATGAGTGGTGGCAGTTGTGTGTGTCTGTCCAAGATATTCCCTCTTCCTCCAACTTAAGCAGCTGGTCAACAAATGGTGTCAGGAGTGTGGTCATGTTTGGCTTGACCTCACCAAACCACAAGCACGGAACACAGACATTGTTTTTGCGATCTTTTGCATTGAGTTCTATAATCTGACACTGTATTGGCCATAACTGACTCTTTGAACTTTTAAAAATAGGAATGCCATCAGTGTTCCAGAGGAGACTAATGTGAGATTCTCCAACATCTTCTGTTCCAATCAGTTTCTTGTATTGCAAACCGGATTGTATGTCGGTGAAAACACCATTTGCTGACACATTCTTAGTTACAGTCGTTTGAGGACTTTCAAGAATGTCTTTTATTTGACTCGCTAGATCCAAAACAATGAAATATGATCCATTCTTGAGATTTGTGTCTGCATCAAATGCCATATGACATATTGAGCACTCCTGTATCAATTCCTGATTTGTGGCATTACCTATGTAGCTGGTACAGCCAGAACAGTAAAAATGTGGTTCATACTGTCCATAACGTCCATATGCTTTATTGAAGAGGTATGAAGTCGCGGGCACTGACCCTGGGAAGTGTACATTGAATATTTGAAGAAGATGTTCAAGAGCTACCCCAGTCAGATTGTGCCTCAGAATGTAGGCCATTAACAGAAGCAGACTTTGTCCTTTGGTTATAGGTGCTCCTGGGTATATAAGGTCATCCCCCTCAGAATCCTTAAAAGATAACATATCAGTCAGTCATCCAGCTTTTTACATTCATCTGTGATGCATTATTGCAGTACATCAAATACAACACATTATGTTGTGCAGAAACTGAATAAAACCTGAAATTGCAGTTCTTTTACATCACAGATACCCTGAACATGGGGAAATTATAGTGCACATATTCAGTCATTTTCATTACCACACTGCATATTGAATTGGAAGTACCTGTTGGCCTAGTCCATTACTGCAGGATCTTGGGACTGGTTGAGATGCTCTGAGGTAGTGTTCTGTTGTGTCCTGTTAAATAAAAAATAATATCTGAGTAAACACAAGTGCTACAATTCTACCATTTTCAGAAATGTTGATGTCCTATACCACGGTTCTTGCATAGATGGAGAATAGACTTAGAAAACACAGCCCTCAAACCTGAGCCAAATCATTGTTTTGCGGGATATTCATGACCATGACAAAATAACACAATCATTAGGAGCAGGGTCAAGTAAAGGCCGCAGATGTTGAAGAAGACACAATGGAGAAAACTTAAGAGTTAATTACATTACCATCAGTATGGTTTGATTCTGATTAAGACGCATTGCGTCGAAACGTTAATCATGCTCGCACCACAATAAAAACAGAAAAAAACGTATCCTGTGTGCTCCAGTCGTCCTTGGCCCAGTCTCCTTTGAAGTGGACCAGCTTGCTCTTAACTAATAAAAACTAGTGTTATGTCTTGTCCTAAACATGATTTTACAATCAGGCAATTTAACTGGTTGCCCTTCCTATGGAGCTAAAAAATTGTGACAACGCAGATAATGTATTTTTTTTAAAACTTCTCATAGAGTTGTCAGAGTTGAGGTTAGTACATGACTAAATTATCCTTTTACATGCTGTGTCCTTTATCTCAAATTATCAATATCAAATTCAAGACTAGTTGTACAAAGACTTAGTGTAAACTGTATTATGTTCCCTCTAGATTGGTATGCATTGAGTCAGCAAGGTGTATTTATGAGGCCAAATCCAAATACTACACATTAGCAGACAGCTAGCCTGTGAAGGTCTTCCCGCATTGTGGAAAAACTATTTGTAAAGAAAAAAATTGACAAAACCTCCCCTTACATGATATAAACTGTAGTTGAATTTAAGATCTTTTACCACAACACATATCCGCATTCATCATTCAGCGGCGGTAAACCAATAGAGGTTTTTAGCTGTACATTACCTGTGTTTGGCTTTGCCCTGTACAGAGTGATGGTGCTGGCTGCAACCCAGTACTTGATCCATCTGGAACATGCTAAATGTGGTGTAAAAAAGACAATCTATTAGTATTGCGAGATATAGAAACGAAAGAATGAAATATGCATGACATGTAGAAATGAATCCCCGGGATTGGATGGAAGAGGGACCTTGTGTCACACAAGATAAATTAAGTGAAACGGCATGGTTGACCCACCTCCCTTGGTTTACTTATGGCTGTTTGCTTACCGACAGAGTGGGCGGAGTTCCCGTATTTTCGGGAACTCAGAAAGTACCGGTACTTACATTGCTCTTGACCTGACTAGTTGCAACGCTAAAAGTAATGCGTCACTAGGAGGGCACAGCTTGGCTACCTCTGACCCACAGGATCACCAACACTAGCCCTGTGCTTCAAAGGTTTTCTGCTGGGCAAACCACCACCACTGGGTTTTTAACGGGGCCACATGCTAGATCAATTAAGACCTGGACACCGCCGAGGCTATATTGTATGCCAAATTCTCTCCCCAGTGTTCACAAACAACGGCTACAGTGTTAGATTGAGGAAGAGTCCCCCTGCAATACTCTGTTTCATGCACATGACAGTTGGAAGATGTACTGCATGACAAAGTAAGTGGCAAACCATGCCTTAAAGGACCAAGTTGTAAATAGCAGAAGGTTGACATTACCTGTGTTTGGCTTTGCCATGTACTGAGTGATGGTGCTGGCTGCAACCCAGTACTTGATCCATCTGGAACATCCTAAATGTGGTGTAAAAAAGACAATCTATTAGTATTGCGAGATATAGAAACGAAAGAATGAAATATGCATGACATGTAGAAATGAATCCCCGGGATTGGATGGAAGAGGGACCTTGTGTCACACAAGATAAATTAAGTGAAACGGCATGGTTGACCCACCTCCCTTGGTTTACTTATGGCTGTTTGCTTACCGACAGAGTGGGCGGAGTTCCCGTATTTTCGGGAACTCAGAAAGTACCGGTACTTACATTGCTCTTGACCTGACTAGTTGCAACGCTAAAAGTAATGCGTCACTAGGAGGGCACAGCTTGGCTACCTCTGACCCACAGGATCACCAACACTAGCCCTGTGCTTCAAAGGTTTTCTGCTGGGCAAACCACCACCACTGGGTTTTTAACGGGGCCACATGCTAGATCAATTAAGACCTGGACACCGCCGAGGTTATATTGTATGCCAAATTCTCTCCCCAGTGTTCACAAACAACGGCTACAGTGTTAGATTGAGGAAGAGTCCCCCTGCAATACTCTGTTTCATGCACATGACAGTTGGAAGATGTACTGCATGACAAAGTAAGTGGCAAACCATGCCTTAAAGGACCAAGTTGTAAATAGCAGAAGGTTGACATTACCTGTGTTTGGCTTTGCCATGTACTGAGTGATGGTGCTGGCTGCAACCCAGTACTTGATCCATCTGGAACATCCTAAATGTGGTGTAAAAAAGACAATCTATTAGTATTGCGAGATATAGAAACGAAAGAATGAAATATGCATGACATGTAGAAATGAATTGTGAGAAATGGACAGTTCAATATGTGAATTGGTGCATAATACTGTCTTCATAGAAATATGGAACACCTACCCAGGTTGACTCGTCGTTCAGTTCACTTCTTGGCCGTTTAGCAGTTTTTGGGCCGAGGAAAATCTCAGCACTGCTGTCTTGATTTGATGGAAGAGGGGCCTTGTGTCACAAAACAATTTAAAGTTAGAAAGAAATCTGGAATTAAGGGCTGTCAATACCTGGTTCAAACCCAAATGTGCAAGGAATTAATTGTTATTTTTTTGTCATGATTTCACTGTCAAGGGTTTGAGTTGGGAGGGGAACTGGAGTAGACTGGAGGCCTAGGTGGGGCAAAAAAAAGGATTCCAAGGAATTCCAAACACAAACCCAAAATGGGGAAATGCAGACACTAACACAGAAAAGTATTCCAAATATTCCAAGATTAATAATCTATTACAGCAGGGGTGTCAAACTCAAATGGACCGAGGGCCAAAATAAAAATCTGGAACAAATTGGCCAAACTCAATATATATATATAATATATATATATATATATATATATATATATATAATATATATATATATATATATATATATATATATATATATATATTTTTTTTTTACAAAAATGGACCAAAATTGCTTTTTTTTTAAATGAATGTCTAAACAGATTCCCATCATAGTTCAAATGTGCCTGCACATTCTGTTGCATTTGAGTGTGAGTTGTTTCAATGCCCTGGGCCCACTCATATTCCTGTGATGTTACAGATACAAATGTCCATTTTCAAATCTTAATATATAGGCCTATAGTTATGGTGTATGTGGGCCAACTGTAATACACGTTTGAAATGATCTGGCGGGCCAAATAAAATGGCTCCACGGGCCAAATTTGGCCCCCGGGCCTGAGTTTGACATCCCTGTACAGGAACCTTATTCACTTTGCATAATGCAGTACAACATAGTTTTTTCTTTTTCTTAAGACAACAGCACAGACACAGTTACTGTGAATAATGAGATTAACAAATAATTATTTTACCAGTGCATTTCTTTTTCGGTTTATGCTGGACCTTGGAATTCGTGTCTCACTTCTACAAAGAAAGGTTTTGTAATGCCGGGGTCTGTTCTGCAAACAGATTGATATAAGGTCAGGGGTTTTTTAGTAGACCTAGACACACATAGTCATGCTGAATTGACATGCAGCAAGTGAAACTGCAAAAACTTGATGTTTTGCTGCAGGCCTATTAATTAAAAAGCACAAGTAAAAATTGCTATTGGTAACCCACTTAAATTAATTAGCACAAGTAGCTGACTAGTAGACATGGCAAGGCCTCATCATTAGGCCTAAACAGCACCTTTCTTCTCATAGCTCATCTCATAGGCTTGAATTTTGAAGCCTACATTTCTGCAAATGAAATGTCTCTATGTAAAAAAAAAAATCTGAAACGTCTTCTTCATTACAAAAATACAATTAGGTCTATGCTAGTTCTACTTCGTTAGATTAGTTCGTCCGAACCTACCTCTTTGTCATCAGATTTCCTTCGGAATTTCTTGGATTTTGGCAAACGTTGCATACCTGTAGCCTAGGCTAGGGTAGCCTACGCCTGAGTGACAAGGGGAAAACATGATTAGTGCAGCTCCATGTAGGATACAATTGTCAACTTGTACTTGTTTTAGATAGACCCTTGTCCCATTTTTTGCGCCAATTTTTGGCCATGGCTTTTAGCACAGAGAGCAGTCTACGTAGAACGCGGGTATACAGAGTACCCACTTCTAAATTCCAGAGATTTCAGTATAATACTAGTTCTACCCACTTAAAATTATTATTATTTTGAATAGCACAAATATATACAGTATACCCACTTCAAAAATGCTCAAATCCTATTGCCTATAATAGGCCACCATAAAAAAGTAGACTACACCCCTGACAGAGAGTTATGACTAGCTAGCTTGTTGTTATTAAGGCCCCAATTAATCAAATCGTAGACTATAGCTCCCAATTAAATAACATGTATACTTGTCCCAAAACAGCTCACCGTAAACGCAACGCAATTAACCTTACCTTAAACGCAATTCTGCCAGACGTGAAGTTCCTCCCGCTCAGGAAATGAAGTTCCTCCCGCTCGTCGTCACCACCACACCACTAGTGCGCGCCCAAAATTATCACTAGCCTTGATCTGTTTCGAAATTTGAATATTCCTCCTCCTCCTGCTCATCATCATCATCATCATCAACGGACGCTGGTCGCTGGACGAACTGATAAAGACACGAACGCGTGATGGCGACCGCTCAGAGTCAGTTCCCTAAATTTGGACTGTTTTATTTTCCAGACTCACATTCTGTGAGGGTGGAATCGAGTGATATTATAGTAGCGAATCATAGGGATATCGCAAACCAAATTGAGAACCGCCTTCAATTCCTTAACCCTGACCTCCATTATGTGGAGGTCTGTTTGCCAAGCCGCAGCCGCCACGGTGATTCCCAGGTATTGGCCGCCAAACTCCTGCTCTTGGGCGGTAAGTAGGCCTAGGCCTTACTGTACAACACCACACATGTTAAAACAAAACAAAACATATTTTGTGTGCATATTTCGAATGCCAGATACACGATGATGTAGCAAGGAAATGCATTTTAAACTAAAGAACTGGGCCAGGACGACCAGTTATTGTGTCATGTTTATTGTGCCATTGCTGTTATTGCTCATCTCTTATTAAAACACATTATGAATCAAGGAGGTTGTGCTGGTTGGAAACCCAGGGTAGATGCTACTAGTCTTAGCCATGTAGGCCTAAGACAAGACCAAGATGGAGGTCAGAACATGTCGGGATGAACCCGTCGATCTCCGCCTGTTTTAATTTCATTAAAATCGTCATGCAGCTGCAAGGCCCTTGGCTTAAATAATAATAATAATAATAATAATGTATTGGTACGGCACATAAGGCTAGCTTGGACTTATTACACTGTTATTACTTTGAAGGGTTGATTCGGCCTCTATCAGCTATTACTATCATCATACTAATCATACCGTTATTATTATTATTATTTATAACAACAACAACAATAATATAGGCCTACTGAACTGGAGCTTTAGTAGGCCTATGTCAGCCAGACCAACACATTAGTAGTCTTTGGTTACAATCTGCCACTAACAAATCTGTATTTCTGTAGGCCTAATTTCTTTCCCTCTCCATTCTCCACACTTTTTGTATGCAGACAATTACAATGAATTGATGGAAAAAAAAATAGCATTCCAGAATGACGAGGACATATGGACCCCAAAGGAGGCACCAAAGGTTATTATTCTTATTGTTATATTACCATGTTAAATAATGTACATTGTTAGGCCTATACTTGTTTACTTATCTAAGAAAGGTGTCAGCTGAAAAAGTCAGTAGGATCTTATTTTTGATTACATGCTGTATCTTCTCTTTCCGGTACAGAAGAGAGCCAGAAAGACCACAAATGTATTGAGTTCCTCGGATGACACGGACCTTGATGACAGTACACAATTGTCAACGAACAAAACAGTGAGTGTGTGTGTGTGTGTGTGTGTGTGTGTGTGTGTGTGTGTGGGCCCTACATGCACTGAATCTGAAATGATCACATTGTGTGTTTTCTCTCATTAATACTCGTGGAGTAAGAAGGTGAAATTATAAGCTTTCGGGCTATTTTGGGTATTTTTTATTTTTTGGGAGGTTTTGCACAGTGTCTTTGGTTCCTGTGGCCATATACTTTGACCTATCATAAAGTGGCTGGTACCGTTTGTAAGTGGGCTTTGTAGAATTTACTGGAAGTGACAGAAAGATGTTGTGATGTACCAGGGACTTACAGGGGTTGGAACATCTTTTTCCCCCTCAAAAGCGGTTATAGAAACCCTTGGACATTATTACTATATTTCAACAGTTTAGTTGATACATTTGGCCTTGGAAACCCATTTGAGACTTATACACAGGTCTACTGAAGCTGTTTGTCAAAGGGGAACTTGTTACAGCTACATGTATGTATGACCTTTCCCTAGACAAATATGTGTGTTTATGCACATGCGTTTTGCCAAGTGATTTTTGTAGACCTTGGTGAAAGAGGGCAGAAAGGACCTAGTGAAGTTGGGGTAGTATTTTCATTTTGACATACAGCAACAAATTGCCTTAGACACTAAACGACTCTTGTTGAAACTCTTGTTGAGAAGCTAGTTTTTTAATAGGGAAATTTTTATTAATTAATATTTGAATGCAGGTCTTTGTGAGAAGTCTTGCAGCAGAGCGTTCTGAAATAAACGCACAAACTGACCTGTGGTGGGGAGTCGAACAGAGAGTTGGTTGCCACTGGCACACGTTTAATTTACTCATTGCCCCCCTATATTGTTTTGGGGAATGTTATACTGACCATTGTTATTATTACCTCCGCTAAGCAGGTTATTTGATTGTCTTAGTTTGTTGTGTTTTCCTCTGCTCACCACTGGTTGATCAGCCTGCCGCTAGGGGACGCCAAATCATTAAATATTTCTTGGACATGGCCAACTGTACAGATTCCTTGTCATGGGACTTGCAGTTAGCCAGTTGACAGTTAATACCACGAGAACTGACAATATTGGGTGTTTGTCTGCCCTGTGTCTTGATTTAAATTTATCTTCATAAGGAAGACTGGGAAATGGTTTCACCTTAATTTAATCTATGCTTTGCATCTTGCACTGCATAGTAAAAGCATTACTGCTTCATCACAAATTAACCCATTCGCTCCCAGTGTTGCTCTGTCTCCATAAAAAATGCATTGAGCAGCGATTCTGTGGGTAAAAATGCCTTGTTGATGGCAGAGGACAGAGGAGAACGGCCAGACTAGTTTGAGATGATACAAAGGCAACATTAAGTCAAAATAACCACTCATTACAACTGAGGTATACATAAAGAATCCCTAATTACACAGAACATCAAATCTTGAGGCAAATGGGCTACAGCAGCAGAAAACCGCATTTTCTGCCACTCCTGTCAGCTAAGAACAGAAAAATGAGGCAACAATTAGGACAGGCTCACCATGAACGACACTAGAAGATCGGAAAAATGTTGCCTGGTGTGATGAGTCTTTATCTACTGCAACACTCAGGTGGAATGGTCAGAATTTGGCATCAACAACATGAAAACATGGGTCAACCCTGCCGTACATATACATTTCAGGCTGGTGATATAATGGCATAAGGATATTTTCTTCTGGGCCAATGTAGCAATTTATCTTTGTTGGAATGCCACTTGGACTGCAGCCTACCCGAGTATTGTTGCAGGCAGTTCTGAAGGCAGAATGGGGTCCAACTCAGCACTTGAGAGCTAATTAAGTGGCCGGTGAGTGTATGTCTTAGGTCTTCAGAATCTCCTCTACTGGTTGTGCCCGGGGTCAGGTCTAAACAGGGTGAAATGGCATGTAGTCATTATGCTGCAAAATTCTAGAACTGACTTCCTGTCCAAATTAGAACTGCCCCAACAGTATCCTGTTTTAAAAAGAAATTAATCTCATCTGCCTGTGGTGATAGTTAGTTAATTACGCACATCTATTCCCACAGCTTAGTTTTTTCTTCTCTTTTCTCTATTCATAATCACATTGAATGATATTTATGTATGATAATTTGCTATATAAATATTTTTGATTGATTGATTGATTTCTTAGATTGCAAACCTAAACTACAATTGTCTATGTTACCAGACTTATTAATCATGTATTACCTTCTATTGTTAAAATGACGAATCATTTATAATATAGCTTTTGATGCTTTAACATTGGCTACTGCATGTGAGTAGTGAAGTTACAGAATGTTTCTCAATCTTTTTTTAGGTGAGGCACCCTTTCAATTCATAAAACATTTCAAAGCACCCCAAACCAACATGGCGTCGCATTCGATACCACACAAGCTAGAAAAGTAACACATTTGGAGACGTCAACCTTCGTTTGAAGTTGCAGCTTACTAGGACGACTTAAATGTACTTCATTGTGCATAAATGCCAGATGAAAGATTCCACTGACTAAACATTAGTTTATTAATTTAGGGCAAATATGTATTACATAATGTATTTATCAGCCACGTTTCCGCGGCACCCCTGAGGGAGGCCTGCTTCACCCCAGGGTGTCACGGCACACGGGTTGAGAAACACTGCAATAGGCTCCTAAAAATAGGCCTTCCTTTTAGAACCATTTTGGGATGGTACATGCCATTTGATTGGTCAAATAACTCTGGTACAAATACAAATAAGAACTTATTGTTGTTGTTTTTTTATTTGGAATTACACATTGTGGAATAAAAGGGTTGTCTGTTAACATAGCAATACATAGGCCTACCTATACTCTTATCTAAGATATAATGGGCAGTCATGGGTGAGTGGTTAGGGCGTCAGACTTGTAGCCCAGAGGTTGCCGGTTCGACTCCCGACCCGCCAGGTTGGTGGGGGGAGTAATCAACCAGTGCTCTCCCCCATCCTCCATGACTGAGGTACCCTGAGCATGGTACCGTCCCACCGCACTGCTCCCCATGGGGCGCCACTGAGGGCTGCCCCCTTGCACGGGTGAGGCATAAATGCAATTTCGTTGTGTGCAGTGTTCACTTGTGTGCTGTGGAGTGCTGTGTCACAATGACAATGGGAGTTGGAGTTTCCCAATGGGCTTTCACTTTAATGCATTTTCAGCTATATTTTTTCCGTTTACATATCAAAGTGGCCTGGATGTGAATTAAATTCTCAACCCTCAGCACTTACCTGAATGTCAACACTTCCTAATAAACATCTTAATTTTACTTTTAACAATTTCTTTTCCAGAAGCAGAAAAAAAGGACAGAGGCCGCTAATGCAGTGATGGAAGGGTTGAAAGTGGCATTGACTCGTCAGAGGTCTTCATTGGAAGAGCACCCTATGGAAGATGACACTTCCGTAGATATGTTTGATCAAGGGGTAAGTATATTTAATTGTCAGAGCAACCAAGTACAACTATAATTCAACTTATAATTGTTTTGCAAATCATTTTCACACTGTTTGCAGGACACTGCAATCATTGTGTCAAAGTGGAATTTCTTGTCCTATGACAAGATTTACTTACAAATTTGCAAAAATGTGAGGGGGGTACTCCCTTCCATGAAATACAGTACTGTATGTGACATATAGAGAATGAGAAACATCTCAAAATAGATTTTTGCATTTTCTTGCACCAGAGCTTTTACTCTCTTGTTACCAATAATGGAGACACAAGGTCTGTGGCTCCGAGCCTTTGCCAGCCGACTGTGAGTCAGTAGCTAGCTCACTGGCTGGGAAACAAAGTAGGAACAGCGCTTCCAACGATCTAGTCACAATGGGGCACCTAAATCTCCACCCCTTCTGGGCGGCTCATGGGGCCGTGAACGCAAAAAGTTTTGGCTGGGCTGGAATGGACTTGAATACACGGTATTTTTTACTTAGGACTAGGTACACTTCTGTAACACCTTGAAACACTTCTAGTTGAAAGCAAGGCAGCATTTAAAATTCTCATATTGCATTATATTGCCCTTGCTTCGGTCCCCTGCTTTGACTTGCTTCGTGGTTGTTGTTAATTACTGACAAAGAACTCCATTTGTTTTTATTGACTTCCCAGGATGGCCAAGAGGCACCCCTGGAGCCAGAGGGCATGCCAGATGTGGTGGCCGCTCTCAAAGGTATTTTGAAACTGTTGTAATAGTGTGTCTCTGAAATTTAGACGACATGTCTCGGGTGTTCAGAACTGATGAAATAATTTGACTTCTTTCCAAATTTCATGTAGAGTTACCGACCTTAGTTCAGGCAGTCAAAGACCTAACTGCAACACTGCAGCAGATGCTGCCACGCGGTTTCAGTACGGACAGCGACAGTGCCTCCAGCTCCTCCAGCACGGTGCCAGAGAAGGTATTTTCTGCTGTTCTTTTCCTTTTTTATAGGGGAATAACATATCCCTTCATTTAGTCAAAGTTCACAGCAGTTCGCACCATCCTTGTTTCATGAAAAAAAAATCTCAATTAGCAAAATAAGGTATTTGATCATCTTTGGACAGATTTTTTCCCCAACCATTGGTTTACTCCATGAGCACTGTGAGGGCATTTTCAAATACAGTTGAGTCCCCTAGTCACATGTAGTTTGCTGTAGTGTTCTTGCTCTATTTCATCGTAACAGCGGAATTCCTCTCTGTCTTCTATCCTAATGCCCTAAAGCACCACACTTAGAAACATGGTTTAACATTGCCTGTATGTTCACTGTTTAAACGCCTTCTCTTCTGAGGTTGAAAAGTGTAATAACATTTATAACAAATGAAACAAGAAAAATTATGGGGCTATATTTTATAGCTTGCGTAGTAGTCCCTAGCAAATTTGCAGTCGGGCAATGACTGCACAACAATATGGAACAACAGAACTGTAGTTTGTGCAAACGTCCTGGCAATCAGACTTTGTTGGCAGAAACTACAGTTCTGTTGTTCCTTGTCATATCTGTCATTTCGTATCATAGAATTTAGTTAACTCAGAGAGAGATCGGAAATTAATTCATTTCCCCCAAAAAAATCAGAGACAGAATTGATTTAATACCCCTTCATGTCATGCCTAATGTGCCTTTTGTGGCAGTTTGATTTAAGTATATGCAGTAAAAGTTTAAATCGTTAAAAAAAATATTACTGTATCTGTTTTCTGTATTTCCATGAGTTTCCAAACTGGTGTTTTTTGAGGGCCTTTGTAAGGCAGGGGTGGGGAAACTATGGCTCGGGTCGGTTGTGGCCCTTATATTCGGGCCCCAGAAAAATGTAGAATTTTTTAACAGCAAAAATTACTTTGGCCATACTGGTAAATATTAGTTTATTACTATGTAAACATTCTTGAACATGTCATATTTGGCAATAGGCAGCACAGTTTCAATGAGCAGCATAGTTGCAGTACCTACTCTGGCCACATCCTACACAATGCACCTTTACTGTAAGAGGTTAATGGTGGCTGCCTTCAATATAGGCCTAAAGTAAAGGGGGAATCCTGGTTTGTATTCATAGTTTGGCCCTCTGAGGACTCGGAGGAAGGTTCCCCACCCCTGTTGTAATGGGTGTGTGACTCGGTCTATAAACTTTATTTTTTCATTATTTCTACGTATTATTATATTGTCAATTTGTAGAGTATGGCGTGCTCTTATCCAGATTGTTTGTTGGCTTCTTGGGTTTGGGTGCTCTTTAGTCCAAGGTATACTACTTCCAGGATCAAAAAAAGAGAATGAATTCTCTGACTAAGGCACTCCAAATTAAAATGTCTTTATTCATCTGACAAGTCCTACATGGACATTAAAAACAATGCCCACGCGTAGTGGCATGAGTGCCTTCTCCTTCTTCTTGTCACTTCTTCATGCCGCTACGCATGGACGCGTGGGCCTTGTTTTTAATATGTCCATGTAGGACTTGTCAGATTAATAAAGACATTTTAATTTGGATTGCCTTAGTCAGAGAATTCATTCTCATTTTTTGATCCTGGTATTATTATATTGTGTTAAAACGCTGTATAGTATGAATAATATGTTGCATATATAATTTGATCTATTGTTGTATTTATTACGTCTTTGTTACATTACATTGAATTTGGCAGACGCTGTTCTTAAACCAAAGCAACTAACAATCGAGGACATAGTCATAGACATCACTAGTAAACACTAGTAAAGTGCACAGGAAACCAAGATCAACAAGTGCAGATGCTAGGTTGAGTTGGGTACAAACACACACACAATTGTTACTGGAGTGTACAGTAATCAGATTTATTTGAATTTGCTGATCATAGGTCTCTCTGGGCAGCATCACCGTGGACAAGGTGTGCTACAGCCGGCTGAACAGGAGCAGAATGGCATTGTTCGCCCAGGACCTGGCTGTCCTTGTTTTTGGGCGCGAGGCTCTCGGGCAGTCTAGCCTAACTGGCCTGGGGCGCGAAAAAGAGGCTTTGGACTCCCCAAAATTGAACGCTGTGATTGGTATGTATCAAAGATGTCGTACTGTAGTTTTCATTCATCGTCTACGCCTTAAGTTGCAACCCTAGCCTGGCTCTCAAGCAGACCCTTTGTGCATTTCCGCGTAACTTCGTGAGCTCGCACAAGGTTTCTGAAAATCTTAGACAAGCCCGTATGGAATTAGAAATTTCACAGCCTGTCCAATCAGAATCGAGGGGTGGGGTATATACAAGTCAGTGGTTGAAGTAGTATGTTATTCAAAATAAGCCACGAGAATTCTCCAATCATGTTTGAGATGTTTTGAGCACACCGCCTTTCCAGAGCTAAGCGATTGACAATGTTACGCGTGAGAACCAGGTTATTGCAACTCCAAGTTAATCAAACTTCTGTGATACCAGCCTGTACTGTTGTGAGTCAACATTCATTCTGAATCCATTTTGCATACTGCTATGCATGGTAATGATGTTTATGGTTAGAAATTAGAGTGAAATCAATGGTTCGAAGTAGATGCACCCTAATGCCATTTGAACTGTGACATCCATCCAGTAGTCCACCCGAAGTGTTTTCTGGCTTGGGTGAACATCAGCAGAGTTAACGAGTTCTTCAATGTTTGTTCAGAATAGCTTGGCACAAGCGCAAATGGATCCCGGACAGTATCTCCAGACTTACCCAAGGAAAATCAAATGTCATAACACCAAACTTCTACAGTAAAGCAAATATGGCCGATACTCAGAAAACGAAGCATTTGGAAGTTTGTAAATAGTCCAGGAGTGTATTATTGTCAACACAAGCTGAATAGCTTCTCTGCTGCTAAAGCTGCTTCAAAGTTACTTCGGACATCTCAGACAAGCCAGTAAAATTCCTCAACTAAGCTCATAATAATACCCAATGAAAAGTGAAATCAGCATCAGTATTTATAACGAAAATCCTTGCCTACTTGATAGTAGGTAACATATGAAATATCTTTGAAGTGTGAAGTAAGCCAAAATATAAGCTTTACTCACAATTGAGTTAAAATGTTTTTAATACTCTTGTCTGGAACTTTGTTGAAGACTTCTACGGGCTTGTCTCAGATGACGGAAGTAACGTTGACTCAGCTTCAGCAGCAAAGAAGCCATTCAGCTTGTGTTGATAACAATTAACTCTTGGACTATTTACAAACTTCCAAATGTGATAAGCTATTCGGAGTAAACACTGAATAACTCGTTAACTCTGTTGATGTTCGCCCAAGCCCGAAAACACTTCAGGACTACTGAATGGATGTCACGGTTTAAATGGCATTAGGGGGAGTCTACTCCGAACCATTGATTTAATAACCAGAACTTTCACAAAAACTTCTTATTCTGCATTGGTGAGAGCACCTTCACAGATGAGAGCAGTTCACTGAACATATGGGACAGTCTTGCAATTCAATAGAGAATGTCTCTGCAAAATAGTGTGCCTGCAACATAATTTAATGGCACGAATGGTGAATAAGCCCCATTTTCATGTTCTCAGGAATACTGTGCCTACAGTAAATGGTTAAACTCAAGGGGATGAGAAAAATAAAGTGAAAGTGAAAGCCCATTGGGAAACTTCAAATCACATTGTCACAGCACCCCACAGTAGGCGTGGGCGGTATGACCAAAAATGTATACGGTTAGCGAAATCGATAAATCACATTTTAAACAGTGAACAGTCATCTAAGTTACTAACTAACACCCAGCCAGATATCGTGAATGATATTATCTCACCTGGACACAGTAACATACAGTAAGGCTGACGCAAATGTAAAGCAACCAGTAGCACATAGATTTAGCACATTTCTGTTGTCAGACACCAGCATTGACATGAATGACTTGGACTGTTAGCTTGCTAACTTGCTTTTCACACACCACTGTACATTAAATTGTGGAGACCAGACTCAAAATCACATACAGTTTAAAACAATAGTTCACTACACTAACTATACATTTTACACTTAAAGCTTAAATGAAATTGTGCTGCTGTTTTTCTACAACCACATGTTCTTTTGCTACTACGAGAGACAGTCGGTGGATGTTCAAAACGTTGTCTATTACTGCCATCTGCAGGACGCAATGCGCTATCACAGTAGAGCGGTATGAACAAAATCCATACCTTGGGGGAAAAAGTACCGTTCACGACAGTACACCGTGTGCAGAATTATTAGGCAATCAAGTTTTTTGACAATATCGTCAATTTTATGCATATTGTCCGCCACCATCCTTTATGGACATGAACACCTATTGGATTTAAGCATTCCAGGTCATGTATATTGGTATAATAAGAGACAGTGTGATCGAAGGAGCCCAATACCCTATATCAGGGCAAAATTAATGTGCATAATTATTAGGCAACTTTGTTTTCCTCTCAGAAAATGAGCCACAAAAGAGATCTAACAAACTCTGTAAAGACTATAAACAATTTTGAAGTCTTCCAGAACGGTGTGGTTGTCTTGAAATATTGGTCACATCCATCTAATGCACCGTTACAAGCCATCAGTGTCACATGACATGTGCCCACAAAGTAACTGCCAGATTGAGAAGAATTGAAGATGAAACTACCACAGAACTATTACCCTGCAGTGCTGTTATATTCCAGAACTGAAACCTAAATCGAGTGTCCACAAGAACATTGTATTCAGCACTCAGATACATGGACAAGGTAAAATAGGTTGAAACCTGAAGACCACTCAACAAGAAACTTAAGTCAAAACTGGGTCAAGAAATGTCTTTAGACAGTTTTTTCAATGGTTTTATGAACTAGTGAAAGTGACTGTTAATGGACCAGGTTGATGAGCCTATGGCTAGATCAGTGATGTGCATGCACTCAGATCAGTTCCCGAGTTCCACTCAAATACCAGCAGATTACTGCATAAATACCATTGTCTTCGTAAATGATGCGATTTTCTCCCTCTAAAAGATCCAGCCATGGGTTCATCCACCCTGTCTGTCAAGAGTCATTTTCCCAAGTCCATAATACCTTTGAAAACTCTGTCCCCAGGTATTTTTGACCCAGTCTTGACTTAATTAACTTGTTGAATGGTTGTCTGGTGTCATCCTATCTTACCTTGGCCATGTCTCTGAGCGCTCAATACCCTGTTCTTTTGGACACTCAGTGTTGCTTTCTGTTCTGGAATATGATAGGCCTGCAGGGTAATTTTTTTTTTGTAGCTTCACATTAAATTCTTTTCAATCTTTGGCAGTGACATTTCTTAAGAGACTGATGACTTTGTAACGGTGCATCTGATAGTTCTGTGTGAACGTGACCAACATCTTGCTAATTTCAAGACAGCCACATCCCTCTAGAACACTTCAAAAATGTTTATAGACATTTCAGAGTTTGTTAGATCTGTTTTGTGGCCCATTTTCCCAGACGAAAACAAATTTGCCTGATAATTATGCACACCTGATATAAGGTGTTGGGCACCTTCGAATACATCCCCATTTTATTATACAAATATGCATGACCTGGAATGCTTAAATTCAATAGGTTTTCATGTTCATATAGATTGCTGTTGCAAAATATGCTTAAAAAAGACAATATGGTCAAAAAACAAAAAACAAAGTCCATACTGCGCACCCCTACTCCACAACACACAAGTGAGCACTGCACACAAAGAAATTGCCTTTATGCCTCACCTGTGCAAGGGGGCAGCCCTCAATGGCGCCCCTAGGGAGCAGTGCGGCGGGACGGTTCCATGCTCATAGTACCTCCGTCATGGAGGAGGATGGGGGAGAGCACTGGTTGATTACTCCCCCCACCAACCTGGCGGGTCAGGAGTCGAACCGACAAACTTTGGGCTACAAGTCTGACACCCTAACCACTTATGACCTTATATCCTGAAATGATGCTGTTTCACTTTATTTCATTCTGAAGGACAAGGATCCTCATTGTACTGATGCACTCTTTTCAGATGGTTTGTGAAGCACAATGGTTGAGGCCAAAATTTAGACACAGGCAGCTGAAAGAGATGAGAAATAACTGTTAGAACCATTTAGATGTCAGTGCTTAATGCCCTAACCAAAGGTTTGTGGGGTTGTGAGGATATACTCCCTCTTGCAGTTGGGGGTGACTGCATACTAGGCCTACAGTAGTTGCATTTTCCTATAACTAAGTATAATACCTAAAAAAATGTGTTGTTATTTTTTTGTCCCCTACAGATCATGTGATTCAGGAGTTTCCGGGGACTCCTGTGTCTGCCGTCCGGGCAGTGATCCGGAGAAAATGCAACAACGAGCATTTTAACAGAAAAAAATGATTCATTCCATGTAAATAATTTCTTTTTGTTAGAATGCTCATAGGTTGTGGTTGGGGTTATGTTTGTTGTTAGTTAACCCCACATAGAGCATATGAGAATTACACGTTTATAGGCTAATACTTGACAGGCAATCAGTGGCGCACTGCGCCGAGGCGCCATTTATTTTTATTTTCATGGTTTTTTTGTTGTTGTAATTATTAAATTATTATTTCATTTGTTTGATATTGTGTATATATATATATATATATAATTATTATTATTATTATTATTTATTTTTTTGCCTTTCAGGTCTGTCTTAAAGTGAAGTGAAGCTTCAGGTGGTGGCATGTTGGGGTGGGGGATGGGCAGTCAGATTCTTTGAAAACAATTAAAAAAAAATCACAAAAAAGTCTGTCGCCTTGTAAGATGTTGGTGTTTTTGAGACAGGCGGTGTGTATAATGTTGTTGTGATTGAGGCCAAGCAGCCTACATTAGCAACTGTTCTTTGTGTGTGTGTGTATGTGTGCATCTGCATGTGCACGTGAGACAGTGAGGTGGAAAATTTGTAAGTATATTCATAAAAATAGGCCTACTTCGAGTGAAGTATGATGTTATTAAATGCACTTGTACAAAGTTTGATTTTAGTACCTTGAAATAGATTCGTTGTATACTTAAATAACAATTCGCAGCACGCAAAAGTTCACCTTAAAAATAATTTAAAGTGAATTTATAAGTATATTTAGAATGCACTTAAAGTTAAGTCTGTTTTTAGTGTATTAAGTAAACTTGCACAAAGTTTGATTTTAGTACCAAAAAGTCAACTTAACATGTGTTTTAGCTCTACTTAATCATATTTCAAGTGTATTTAAGTATACTATAAGTTGTCCCAAAATAACACAATTTAAGTATGTACTTCTTCACTATGCTATAAAGTACTTTCTCGTGACATTGAAATAGATTTTTAATGTACTTAAAATGCACTTATCCGCGTGCTAAAGTACACATTAAACTCATTTTAAAGTGACTTGGTTAGTATACTTATAATTTACTTAAAGTTAAATATATTTTTAGTATATTAAGTATACTTGCACAAAGTTTGATTTTAGTACAAAAAAGTGAACTTAAAATGTGATTAAGCTCTATTTAATTATATTTCAAGTGTATTTAAGTATACTATAAGTTGTCCCAAAATAACACAACTTAAGTATGTACTTCTGCAGTATACTATAAAGTACTTTCTCGTGACATTGAAATAGATTTCTAACGTACTTAAAATGCACTTATCTGCATGCTAAAGTACACATTAAACTCATTTTAAAGTGACTTGGTTAGTATACTTATAATGTACTTAAAGTTAAATATATTTTTAGTATATTAAGTACACTTGCACAAAGTTTGATTTTAGTACAAAAAAGTGAACTTAAAATGTGATTAAGCTCTATTTAATTATATTTCAAGTGTATTTAAGTATACTATAAGTTGTCCCAAAATAACACAACTTAAGTATGTACTTCTGCAGTATACTATAAAATACTTTCTCATGACATTAAAGTAGATTTTTAATATACTTAAAATGCACTTATCTGCATGCTGAAGTTCACATTAAACTCATTTTAAAGTGACTTGGTTAGTATACTTAAAATATACTTAAAGTTAAATATATTTTTAGTATATTAAGTACACTTGCACAAAGTTTGATTTTAGTACAAAAAAGTGAACTTAAAATGTGATTAAGCTCAACTTAATTATATTTCAAGTGTATTTAAGTATACTATAAGTTGTCCCAAAATAACACAACTTAAGTATGTACTTCTGCAGTATACTATAAAGTACTTTCTCATGACATTGAAATAGATTTCTAATGTACTTAAAATGCACTTATCCGCATGCTAAAGTACACATTAAACTCATTTTAAAGTGATTTGGTTAGTACACTTACAATGTACTTAAAGTTAAATATATTTTTAGTATATTAAGTACACTTGCACAAAGTTTGATTTTAGTACAAAAAAGTGAACTTAAAATGTGATTAAGCTCTATTTAATTATATTTCAAGTGCATTTAAGTATACTATAAGTTGTCCCAAAATAACACAACTTAAGTATGTACTTCTGCAGTATACTATAAAGTACTTTCTCATGACATTGAAATAGATTTCTAATGTACTTAAAATGCACTTATCCGCATGCTAAAGTACACATTAAACTCATTTTAAAGTGACTTGGTTAGTATACTTATAATGTACTTAAAGTTAAATATATTTTTAGTATATTAAATACACTTGCACAAAGTTTGATTTTAGTACAAAAAAGTGAACTTAAAATGTGATTAAGCTCAACTTAATTATATTTCAAGTGCATTTAAGTATACTATAAGTTGTCCCAAAATAACACAACTTAAGTATGTACTTCTGCAGTATACTATAAAGTACTTTCTCATGACATTGAAATAGATTTCTAATGTACTTAAAATGCACTTATCCGCATGCTAAAGTACACATTAAACTCATTTTAAAGTGATTTGGTTAGTACACTTACAATGTACTTAAAGTTAAATATATTTTTAGTATATTAAGTACACTTGCACAAAGTTTGATTTTAGTACAAAAAAGTGAACTTAAAATGTGATTAAGCTCTATTTAATTATATTTCAAGTGCATTTAAGTATACTATAAGTTGTCCCAAAATAACACAACTTAAGTATGTACTTCTGCAGTATACTATAAAGTACTTTCTCATGACATTGAAATAGATTTCTAATGTACTTAAAATGCACTTATCCGCATGCTAAAGTACACATTAAACTCATTTTAAAGTGACTTGGTTAGTATACTTATAATGTACTTAAAGTTAAATATATTTTTAGTATATTAAATACACTTGCACAAAGTTTGATTTTAGTACAAAAAAGTGAACTTAAAATGTGATTAAGCTCAACTTAATTATATTTCAAGTGCATTTAAGTATACTATAAGTTGTCCCAAAATAACACAACTTAAGTATGTACTTCTGCAGTATACTATAAAGTACTTTCTCATGACATTGAAATAGATTTCTAATGTACTTAAAATGCACTTATCCGCATGCTAAAGTACACATTAAACTCATTTTAAAGTGATTTGGTTAGTACACTTACAATGTACTTAAAGTTAAATATATTTTTAGTATATTAAGTACACTTGCACAAAGTTTGATTTTAGTACAAAAAAGTGAACTTAAAATGTGATTAAGCTCTATTTAATTATATTTCAAGTGCATTTAAGTATACTATAAGTTGTCCCAAAATAACACAACTTAAGTATGTACTTCTGCAGTATACTATAAAGTACTTTCTCATGACATTGAAATAGATTTCTAATGTACTTAAAATGCACTTATCCGCATGCTAAAGTACACATTAAACTCATTTTAAAGTGACTTGGTTAGTATACTTATAATGTACTTAAAGTTAAATATATTTTTAGTATATTAAGTACACTTATACAAAGTTTAATTTTAGTACAAAAAAGTGAACTTAAAATGTGTTTAAGCTCTACTTAATTATATTTCAAGTACATTTAAGTATACTATAAGTTGTCCCAAAATAACATGCTTTAAATACACACTTTTGAAGTACACTTTAAATACAATAAAACGTACTTATTAAGTATATATTAAGTACACTTTTTTTTTACTTGGGAATCCCATCCAAATCCATTTCCTTTATTACTGTATTTCTGACCATTAGACCTGGGCAGGTGAGTCACGTGGGCAAATGAGCATTTAATGGCAACTACAACAAAACACAACTGCCAGGCAGCTCCACGCCCCCTCCCAACACACACACACACACACACACACGCGTGCGCGTGCATGCATGCACGAAACACACACACACACGCATGCACGCACACACACACACACACACATGCTGACACACACACACACACACACATACATACACACACACACACACACACACACACACACACACACACACACACACACATAGGCAAACATACTCTTTCGTTGCCACTCCACCAACTGTGAGGACCTCGTCATCAAAGTGGCTCTTTTCAGCGAAAGCCAAAAAGGGAAGAAAAAAAGGGTGTGTGTAAATAGTTAGAGACGGCTTCATAATGCTTCACTTGTCTCCCAGGGCTTAACTGGGGGAGAAATACGGCCTGGGCACTTTTGGCTTAAGGGGTGGGGGTGGGGGGCAGCGGCCCCTCATAATTAGCGGTGCAGAACTGACTCACTGGTGGGCCCCCGCACCCTCTTGGCCCCTATTTTCAGAAATGTAAAAAAAGTTAAAGAAGACGCTTTGGCACACCTCTGTAGTTGGGCAGGTGCGTAGGATATTATCCCAGTGGGGTTGTCATTCAAGTGTAAAGAAATCCAGCACACTGTCCATTCCACCAACAAACTTTAATACAACATTTTAAACATTGTATTAAAGTTTGTTGGTGGAATGGACAGTGTGCGGGATTTCTTTACACTAGAAATGTTTTTTTTTTTTTAAGACCACCGGGAAACGGTCGCTATGCCAGATGGCCAGTCCAGGCCTGCTTGTCTCCCAACGTGAGAGCGTCACCTGGGGCCTGGGTGACTTACTGTGCGAGCAGGTGAAAAGTCAACAGCAGGCATTTGCACAGGGTGGGGTGGCTAAGAGCTGTTGTCCTCGGCCCAAGACGAACATACACACATACGCAGAAGCATGCACACAGGCTAACACTCATGCACACACACTCTCATTTATTCACGCAAAAACACGTACACACACACACACACACCCACCCCAAACACACACACGCACACACACGCACGTGTGCGTGCGCACACACACACACACACACACACACACACACACACACACACACACACACACACACACACACACACACACACACACACACACACACACACACACATACGCACAAGCATGCACACAGGCTAACACTCACTCATGCACACGCACACACACTCACCATTCATTCACGCAAACAGACACACACACACACACACACACACTCTCATTTATTCACGCAAAAACACGTACACACACACACACACACACCCCCCAAACACACACACACACACAGACACACACACACACAGGCACACACACACACACACATACGCACAAGCATGCACACAGGCTAACACTCACTCATGCACACGCACACACACTCACCATTCATTCACGCAAACAGACACACACACACACACACACACACACACACACACACACACACACACACACACACACACACACACACACACACACACACACACACACACACACACACACACACACACACACACACACACACACACACACACACCACACACACACACACACACACACACACACACACACACACACACACACACACACACACACACACCACACACACATACACACACACCACACATCCCAAACACACACACATACACACACACCACACATCCCAAACACACACACACACACACACACACACACACACATAACCACACACTCTGCTGATATTAGCAGAGGGCTTAGCAGTTCTAGACCGGGGAGCGTAAACACTCAAGTGAGCAGCAGAAATTGCCTGACAAACACTCACTGGAGGCCCCACTCAAGCCTAAAACCCAGGGCCGCTGACAGCTTTGGCTGGGCCCAGGACAAAAACACCTCAAAGGGCCCTCCATCCAATACATTACATGTAATGAGGACCCAATTATGGGCCCCCCCATCTCCCTAGGCCCGGGACAGCTGACCCCTTTGTCCCCTCTTGTCAGCTTCCCTGCCCAACCCACCCCCATGGCCACTATGGGTCTGTTTGCCAAGTGGTCTGTGGTTTTGAAGAAGGCCAAATATCAGTTGGACCACAACCACAAAAAGTTTGCACACGGCAGGCGTGTGTCAATATGATGGTTCACGCCAGGAGCCAACTCTTCCTTCACAGGATCATCATCAATAATCTCCCCAGTAATAGCCTGTGAAAACCGCTCGTGTGAAAACGTTGCTTTACAGTTAGAACTACACTAAATCACAACCGTTTGGACCAAGGTGGTTAAGTAATCAACGGAAAGGAATTACTTGTTTGAGGGGCAGAAACAAGTACTGAACATTGAGTATAACAGTGGATATGTTAAATATCATTCCCAGTAATTTGTCTAACTAACATGTCCACATGTACATCATTCCAAAAGGGAATATTTAGTGCCGTGTATGTTAGATAATGCTTCTAGATTTTTGCAAAAAAATGTTTTACACACAGGTGCTCTATTTGATAGGTAAGTTTTTTTTTTAAACTGTGCGCGCCTGCACCTGAGTTCTTCCCAGTGTTATATGTCACAACTATGAATTACTCTTAATTCGTGACCAGAAGTTAAAAACAACAATGTTTGATGAAGGTAATGTATATATTCAAACCGAGATTTTTTTTAAAGCCTTTATAAAGTATGGAACACAACATAACAGGAATTCAACAAACGTTGAATGTGTCCCTCTAAGTCTTTTATGGCTTGTAGTTTGTTTTTGTTTTTAAAATAAAATCCCCTACTAAGTCTTATAGCTTGAATATCTTACATTACATTATAGTAGGCTATCATACACTGTGTTCACCTAAGTTCTGATTCTGTTGTGGGAATCTCTTCAAATATCTTCTTATTCTCACATCTGAATTAAAACTGAAGAACTTAGATAAAAGGAGGACCAGAAGTGCTACACAGATCCTCAAGTCTTCTTGAAATGTAGGTGCGCTTTCAGTTGTTGTGGCTGTCTAATATTAAAGAAAAGAGGAGAAACCAAGGCACTATAATTCCACTTAGGGTCCACCTTTGGGTCAAAACACGTGGGTCAGTCTTTTTTGCCTTGCAAAATCATATATTTGAAACCGGAGTGCCTCACTTTCTCCTTTCCTTTAAAACTGAAGAAGCCTGTCTGAGAAGTACAGTTGCCTCACACTAAAGTCGTTTGAACCCTGTTACATAATCTCTCTTTCTGGTATATTCTACCAGGAATATTTCTCACACTAAGTAGATGTTTTATCTGATGACGAGTATCCATAGCCTTTGACTAATCTTATGACTAATGACTATGACTTATGACTAATCTTATCTTAATGTTTAATCTATTGTACCTATAGCATTTCAAGATTTCCGTAGAAGATATTTACATATAGCCTACCGTACCTTCCAAGATTCCCTGCAGGTATAACCTACTGTCTTCTTGTTGGGGTGTTGCCAGTTGTGGGTGGATATGTGCGCTTGCATGTGTATAACTGTTAAAGGGTTTTCTAGAGTGTCTTTAACACCCAAGTAGAAGTTTTTTTTAGGTGATGAACGACATCTTGTCCCTTCTGGGTGTGCTCTACCAGTTCCACACAACTCTCCCGTTTTTAATCTCTAAACCATATTTACACAGGGTAAAAACTGTCCTGTTATGTCCTGTCAGTGTCTTTCGTGCTGTGTGCAGGGCTTTGAACCGGTTCAAGGAACGAAAACGAAAACCAGGAACTTTTTGTATTTTACAGGGAACAGAAACGAAACCGGAAACGTTATTATTTTTTATGTTCTGGAACGGGAACACTCATTAAAAAATAATGGTAACCGGTTAATACCTCAAACTAAAAAAAAAAAGTAATTATTTTCCTGAGGTTCATGTGTGACATCAGACATTTTTCTGACTGAATGGAGAGAGAGCTGTGGATTACAAAGTCTCCACTCCACATCTTAAATGAGAGAAACACTGTCATACAAAAGGGCAGAGTTTCGATTGCATCATTGTAAGACATTGCAGAGAAGCGTGTGTAAAGCGCACCAACAGTTCGACGTTATTGGGCATCCATGGCCGCTTCAAATATGCACAAACTCACAAGTCCGAGTGGAGCGCGCATTTTCATCATTGAGGGTTATTCTCCGCTTAGGTCGTCCCTGAATGACAAAATTCTGGAGGATATTCATTTCATCCACTTGAATAAACAGTTTGGAATGTAGGCTGACTCATTTGCACTTCCGTCTTTCTTAATTAACGTCAGTTAGGCCTATGGGGAGTAATCAGCTGACAGGAACGAAATTAACCGTTCCGGGAACAATATTTTTTTGTTCTAACCGGTTCGGGAACGTCAATTTATTGGTGGAACTCATAACCGGAAACGTTATAATTCCGTTTCTGTTCGGAACGGAACGTTTGGAAAAAAATAACGGTTCAAAGCCCTGGCTGTGTGTTTTCCATTTCACCTGAAGTGTGTGTATGTGTCTGTGCGTGCGTGCGTGCGTGCGTGCCTGCGTCAGTGTGTGTGTACATGTTGCAGCGTAGTTATGCACTGTATGTTCAAAACCTTATACCCTTATGATAGTATATTACACTTGGTACAAGATAACAATAATAGTACTAATAGTAATAGCTTGGTTTTATATAGCGTCTTTCATGGATCCCAAGGTTGCTTTACAAGGGGGGGGGAGTCAGGGGGGTTAGAGGCCATAATAAGCCTCTGTAATACATAAGGAAATACAATTCAATATGTACATAGGCCTATAGATTATATATTCTGCAGTATATGTAAATAAATATTGCATTTATTGGCATATATTACCTGTATATTGTTACATAATATATTGATAAATATATGTGTGTATTTCTGTTGCGTGAATGTAATCTATTCTACAGCGTCTCACCTGGCGTGATGTTGAGCAGCTTGCAGGCCATCTCGATGTCCTTGAGCACTTCTCCCACCACCAGGCAGTGCACCTGCTCCAGGCACCTCTCCTCCACCTCCCCCTGGCCTTGGTCCTCTATCTCTGGGGACAGACCTCCGCCTCCACCCCCTCCTCCTCCGCCACCCAGGCCCTGGCTGTCGATCACGGGGCACTGCTCGGGCTCCTCCTTGCTGTGGCACAGCAGGGGCTTGCGGTCCACATCCTGGTGGTGCTGATGATGCTGATGGTGGTGGTGATGATGGTGGTGGTCATGGTGATGACTGTTGACATGGACACTGTGATGATGGTGGTGGGAGTGGTGGTGGTGATGGCTGTGTGGCACGTACGCCACGAGGGGATTGCTGGCCTCAGACGAGGAGGAGGTGGAGGAGGAGCGCTTGAGGAGCCAGGCGGCGTCCTCGGTCAGCAACATGTCCAGGCAGGACAGGTAGACGCCGGGCATGCTGGGAAGGCCGCGGGGCGGCTTGGTGTCCTCCAGCTCCACCACGGCACCGATGCTGCTGGAGCTGGACCAGGGGTCGGCGAGGTCGTACGGCAGGTGCAGACCACTGCTGCTGCTGCTGCTGCTGCTGGACAGGTCATGGGCTGGACTACCCATGTTCAAGGCTCTGTGGTCTCTGATCTATATAATACAGTATGAAGACAAACGCACAGCACATGAAACCCAAGTTGTCCGTACACTTTTTTTGGCAGTGCTAGTCCATTTCAACTTTCATTTCAACAATTCTTCACTGGGCTTCAGGAAATGTTTACAGTAACAGGCCGTATCTGGTCAAAGGTTGAATTGGCATGCTTTAAAGTATTCTTTTGTGCATGATAGTAAATAGCTGGAAAGGAGATTACTGAGAGACAAAGACAGGGAAGTGTCAGAAGAAAACAAAGGGCAGATTTAAACTCAGGTCCCTATGTGCAGTGCATGTATACCGCCGTACAAGGCAAAGTGCAGTAACAACATATTTTGTGACAATTGAGTTTAGACTGAAAAGGGTTTGAAAATTGCCTCCTTTGTCTTTATCTTGACCACAAAACCTTATGATCCATTTTAGAGATATCACTTTGTCAGGGGGCGATATGGCCTAAAACAAGCAAGGATGAGACTCAACACTGTAAAACATTGCAGCCAGTTAAACTTTAAAAAGTAAGTTGCCCTGCTGCCTGAAGCTCGTAAATGAACTCAATTTGAGCAGCCTCAAATTGAGTTAAGTCACGAGTTGAGTTAACTTACAAACGTAAGGCAGTAGGGCAACTTACTTTTTCACTTTTAACTGGCTTGCAATATTTTACAGTTGGCCTCTAGAGAGTAGCTCAGGTGGTAGAGGAGCCGTTTGGCAACCCAAAGGTTGCAGGTTCGAGCCCCGCTCGACCTGACTCCATCGTTGTATCCTTGAGCAAGATACTTAACCCCAAGTTGCTCCTGGTGGCAGGGTAGTACCCTGCGTGGCAGCCACGGCCACCGGTGTGTGAATGGGTGAATGTGAGACAATGTAAAGCGCTTTGAGTGCTCGAAGGAGTGGAAAGGCGCTATATAAATGCAGTCCATTTACCATTTATTTATCCCAGGGGGAAATTAAGGTGTCAAGTAGCATACATACATACATAAATACAGAGGACATTACCCACGAGACATTACATACATTCACATTGCACATATACAGTATTAACCATATATAGCTCAATCTTACATACATTCAGCCCAAGGCAGCTCACTCTCACTCTCTCTCTCTACATATGTATTCTGGTCTAATAGGTGGAGCAAAAACATTCAAGCAGTACAGACAGTCCGATATGCTACGTGGAAACACATGCCATTCACACTCCATTCCACTTCTATAGCATAAGTACCGTGCCATGGTCATGAAAGCACGTCTGAAAGGAAAGCCCTCGCATGACAAAGTGCATTAGATAGCATCGGTTACTGTGTAACTAGACCATTAGAAATAGCTGAACTTATTTAGTGAGAAAGGCATAATGGCACATTCATTCCTTATCCTTTTTTATCAGGGTCCATTTGAGGTGATGCATTGTGATTCACTGTGGTTTTCACAGGTACATGGCTCATTATTTTGTATCGTTTCAAGGCTAGATAGTTGCACAATGCTGAGAAATAATGACTTGGTAAGTGCTTTTCGAAACAGAGAAATATAGAGAGCCTTGATCTCAACCAGGCTAATCAGAGACATGTCCGTCTTTACTGAAGTTGTCCTTATATACAGTGTGCATGACATGATGAAGTAGTGTGAATTTGTGTGTGTGGGGGGGGCGGGGATGCTTGTGTGTGTGTGTACGTGATGGGAGTATGCGTGTGTGTGTGTGTGTGTATGTATGTGTGTGCAAATATATGCGTGTGTATGTGTGTGCAAACTGTATGTGTCTGAGTGTGTGAAAGAGAGAGAAAGACGGTTATCCAAATTTGTCTTAATGCTGATGACGGCGAACTCATCCGTTACTATTGATTTGAACTGTTTCCTGTCAGTGGTGGATCACACATTTTGATCTATGCACAGCTTTTGGCAACATGCCTGCTGCACTGTTCATTCATATTATCATTCTTGTCTATGGGAACATCACACGGATGCTGCCTCATTCTACTACTACAGGCCCTGGGATCCATTCACCAACTGTTGCCTTGTACCCACGTCATAGATGACGCGCAGGGCTATCCATTCTGTCCCTCCGCGGCCGTCATGACTGCTCTGATCCCTATGGAGAAAATCCTGCCTTTTGTTGAAGGCCTAAACCCAATACCTGTCCCCGTCCAGAAATGGGAAAGCTGCAGGCCTATAACGCAGTCCAAGAAAAACCTCACCTACTTAATCCTATGTGTGTTTTAAGGGAGAGAAAAAAATGCTTCATATCTCTTTTTTTCTCCTCCCCTCGAGCACTCCCTCTGTCTCTCCCTTTCTTGCTTTTTCGCTGTCCTCCCACCTCCTCTCTCTCTTTCTCCCCCCCCCACTCTCTCTCTCTCTCTCTCTCTCTCTCTCTCTCTCTCTCTCTCTCTCTCTCTCTCTCTCTCTCTCTCTCTCTCTCTCTCTCTCTCTCTCTCTCTCTGCCAAGCACATATGCCCATGTGTTTGGTAAGCAGGGTGTGGCTATTTGTTGTGCGTGCCCTTGGCTAAGTTTCTCTTTCATCCTCTGCTGACTGACTAATGTAACTCTACAGGAAAAGGGCATTTCAATTTGCCTGTGATAATGAAGACTCTCACCAAGAATGTTCTCAACGCTGGAAATTGAAATTCACATTTTGCTTGTCTATTTAAAGGTGCACTGTGTAGGATGGTGGCCAGAGTAGGTATTGCAACAATGCTGCTCATTGAAGCTGTGTCAAATTTGGTTTAACAATCAGATGCAAGCTGTACACAGCAATATTTTGTGTGATTTATAGGATATCATTAAATGTCTTCAACTTTCCACACAGTTTTTTGTTACCTCACTAACCGGTAACCGGACACACACGCACACACACGCACACACACACACACACACACACACACACACACACACACACACACACACACACACACACACACACACACACACACACACACACACACACACACACACACACACACACACACACACACACACACACAGTATAGCCTATTGAATGTGACAAATTGTGCCAGGTCAGCACCAGTATGGCCACAGCACGCGTCACTAACTCTAAATATATCAAATGGTTTACATTCACTGTAAATAGAAGCATACATAACAGTACAATCAAATGGATGACGAATAACATCAACACGATGGTGGCTTTGTTTTCTATCGCCATGCCAACCATTATTCTCTGGGTTGCCCAATGACATCGAACGGGAGGGCGTGAACTTGATACAGGCCCACAGTACAGCCACACCTGCACACATTGATTTAATGACTGATTATTTTCACATCTGTTACCCTTTTTCTTCAATGCTGACCGCAGGACTGAGCTGCATGTATCTGTCTACGCATCTGAGCCCTGTTTACCTTCTATGTGTTTTTACTTTGCATATGAAGCCACAGAAAGGTCAATGGGTCTTACAATGGCTAATCCGCCGTGACTCTGATAAACTGATTGTGTCAATCACTCACTCACTCAGTCACATGCGCACCATGGATGCACGCACGCACGCACGCACGCACGCACGCACACACACACACACACACACACACACACACACACACACACACACACACACACACACACACACACACACACACACACACACACACGAACACACACGCACACACACACGTACGCACAGGAAGATAGAGAGAGAGAGAGCGTGCAACAGAGAAAGAGAGAGAGAGAGAGAGAGAGAGAGAGAGAGAGAGAGAGAGAGAGAGAGAGAGAGAGAGAGAGAGAGAGAGAGAGAGAGAGAGACTTGACACATACTAGTCTGAGTGTTGGCAGCCACCTCCCCTCACCACTTGTGTGGATGTTTGTGTAGTCAAATCACCAAGCCAGATAGACATCTCTGGATGTTAACAGTGAAAAATGGCGTCTTCATTTCTATCCAGCCTCATAACAAGGAAAAAGACTTCTCTCACTTCTAAACAAATGGACATTATTTCCTGTTACCTCATAATGAGTTTTTCAATTACAAATGATGGTGATACATTGGTTTTATTTAACACATTAAAAGAGAATCTATTGTGCTAGTGAAAATAGTGTATAGTCTGGTGCCACTGCTTGATTGTGTTGATAAGATGTTATGACATTTAAAGTAAAGAGAATGTATAATATAATATAATATAATATAATATAATATAATATAATATAATATAATATAATATAATATAATATAATATAATATAATATAATATAATATAATATAATATAAATAATATAATATAATATAATATAACAATATACCATATCATATTGTAGGCTACATGGGTAGTCATACTGTATATCATATAATATTAGGAATAATAATATATAAATATAAATTATATTTTATAAGGAATAAATAGAATAAAAAGTGCATTAGGAATGAAGCTTACAGCTGCACTCATCTTCCCCCCTTTGAAACTCTATCACATCGCAATTGTTCAAATGATGATAAGGACAGGCATAGGTATCACATGGCAGAAAGGTATTTTCTCTAGATGCAATAATAATAATAATTAAAGACTTTGTATTTCTATTTCTATGTCTATTCAAGAGCATCGTACATGTTGTCCATTACGCACCTACAGTACAGCCTGTCAAACATGGAGAGACATGGTTATATGCACAGCAGGTAAACCCTGAACAGTACACCTGTTCTTACCTGAGATACAGGTGAAGACTCCTGTCCTCGCACTCCTGTGGTACTGCTGCTGATGATGGTCGACGGACGATCTGTTGGCTTGGCTGGTCAGACGGCAAAGATAAAGGAGTTGGACTCGGCTTAGAACCTGAGAGCTGTGCCTGAGACCTCCCAAAGAAGACGCATGCCACCTTACTACGATACACCTGTCTGTCTCACTCTCCTTAACCACTGATAACAGGAGTTGCCCTGAAAGAGTTTTGTGACGGACGCGGGCGATATGTTTCAGCTGAGCTTGGAGCTCTGGTGTGTATATACTGCACGAAAGGAAGACTCAAACACCTGCTGTGGCTTCTTAGGAGGTGCGTGTGAAGAGGATGCCCGACCTGCGATAGGTACGCATGGAGAACTCCAGCAGAGGAGGAGGAGTATAGATGGAGACGCAGGCAGGCAGCGGTAGTTATATGGCACGAAAAGTTTTCACTGGCTTTGCCTCTGGCACTCAGAGTCCAGGGCGCATTACCAGCCACTCTTATCAGAACAGTTACTCTGAGGAGAGCCTTTTTTGTGGCAGAGAGAGGGCGTGTTGCGTGAGTGTGTGTGTGTGTGTGAGAATGTGTGAAGGAATAACTGTCACCACACAGCCCTTGAGTCGCATTTATATAGGGCCACCTTGTTTACCTTGTGTGTGTGTGTGTGTGTGTGTGTGTGTGTGTGTGTGTGTGTGTGTGTGTGTGTGTGTGTGTGTGTGTGTGTGTGTGTGTGTGTGTGTGTGTGTGTGTGTGTGTGTGTGTGCGGATGAATCATGCGTGGGGACAATAACATGTGTGTATGAATGATGAAACACAACAGATTGCAAAATAAAATTTCATTTATGTAGCTTTCCTGGAGTTGTAGCCCTGTGGCACGAACTTAAACCTGAATATGACGCGTAAATGAACCTGAACTAATTGTTCTGAAGTGAACTCAAATGCTCCCCAAGTAGCGAAGCTACTGCCGTTTATTTCTTTTTCCTCTTTTATTTGCATGTAGGCTACGGCCCGTCTAATTGTTTTGAAGTGACTCAAATGCTTCCTAAGTAACGAGGCTTTATTTCCTTTTTCCTCTTTTGTTTGCTATTTGATACCACTTCACACGCTGATGTGACTGTGGAAACAATACTCATATCAGTGCTTGAACGTCTTATGCTTTGTGTTGTCCATTGTTTTAATTTAGTGTATTAGAGCTCCCTCTAGAAGCAAACCCGTTATTTCTACCAAGTAGGCCCATGCTGCTGTCATTTAGTCTACCCAGCCAACTTAATTAACTGTGTGTGTGTGTGTGTGTGTGTGTGTGTGTGTGTGTGTGTGTGTGTGTGTGTGTGTGTGTGTGTGTGTGTGTGTGTGTGTGTGTGTGTGTGTGTGTGTGTGTGTGTGGGTGGTTATTTTTCTGACAGTATCTTTTTTATTATTCTAATCTTTGTGTGGATTGACACATATGTATGTATATACACTGTCCTGAACATATTTTCAAAAAGTTGTGCTATTTTTTTACTATTGGCAACGGGGGCTAGCTCATTTACTCTAATTTTGTACCTAGACAGATATAGGACCACGCTTAGCTTAGCTTGAAGAGAGCATATTATATGAAACTAGGACAATAAAAGTGTAAGACTGTAATGCTTAGTTTCAGCCACTTCATTTCATAATAGTTATTAGTGGGCAGCACCTGAAGGCATCCTGCATTTTCTGATGCCATGGCCCATTATGTTGGTATTTGTGTTGTCGCGTGTGTGTGTTTGTGTGTGTGTGTGTGTGTGTGGGGGTGGGTGGGGGGGGTGGGGGGGCGTGTGCGATTGCGTGTGCGTGTGCGTGTGCGTGTGCGTGCGCGTGCGCGAGTGTGTTCTCTTCCACCCCCAACGCAGTCTCACCCCAAGTAGTCAATTTCTGACTACCTTGGACCAGACGGCAATTTTTGACGTCTTGGGTATTCCTTCCACGTCACATTTTGACTATGTGGCCTAACCCTAAACCTATTCCTAAACCTAACCTCAATGACGTTATGCTGCCACAAGGGGGCGCCTTTGAGGACATAGTCAAAATGTGACGTGGAAGGAATACCCAAGATGTCAAAAATTGCAGTCTTGGGGTGTCAAAAATGGAGTAGTCAAAAATTGACTACTTGGGGTGAGACTGTGTAGCCACCCCATATGTACACCAGCAGCGTTCACTCTTTTTCATTATCCCTGAATAGTCAACATGGGTAAAGGCCTATTTGTAATTAATCTTAATATTAGAAGTCTCACACATAAGGTCGATCTCTTAAGGTCCTGGCTTGTGTATAATAATCGAGTGTCATCACACTGTCTGAGACATGGCTGAACAATGAAATTCCAGATGAGGAAGTAAAACTGGATGGTTATGTTCTGTACAGAGCTGACAGAGGTTCCTGAGGTGGGGGCGTTGCTACCTATGTCTCCTCAACTTTACTTTCTGATATTGTAATCCCAAATGAAAAACCGGTTGACTTTGAATGTCTTTTTGTTAAAGTTATTTTTCACACTAATAAGCAACTGATTATAGGAAACATTTATAGACCTCCAAACTCTGTGGCCGAGTCAATACAGTGTATTGGTAACACTATCAATTCAGTATGCAACTCTAATGAGATGATTATCGTTGGTGATTTTAATATTAACTGGCTTGACCACTCATCACTAAATAATCGACATTATTTTGAAAGTTTAAACCTGACTCAACTAATATCTGAACCTACGCGGGTTGTTGATAGATCTAAGTCTCTATTAGACTGGATCCTGGTCACTCATGCCAATAGAATGATTGACTCTGGTATTTTATCAGACTGCTTTAGTGACCACTCTATGATTTACTGTGTGTGGAAAATTAAATTACCTCACTTGCCCCCCAAGCTCATCAGAGTGAGACAAATGAGACACTTTAATGCAGAAAACTTCATCCAAGACTTACTTTACATTAATTGGGACAGGCTTCATCTTATACCATACATTGAGGATGCCTGGAACTTCTTCTACACTGGTTATTAAAGTCATTGATAAACATGCCCTTTGGATATCAGTTAGGGTAAAGGGCCATCATTTACCATGGGTTGACGCTGATCTAATATACTCCTTTAAGCAGAGGGATATTGCATGGCAGAAGTATAGACAGTCAAAAAATGAAGATGATTTCAATACCTATAAAAAGTTAAGAAATATCTGTACAACTAAAACAAGGAACGCTAAATCAAATTATTATAAAAATGCTCTGTCTAGTAACTTTAGCAATCCTAAAAAGTTCTGGAAAAATCTTAACTCCTTACTTCTTAATTCCTCTAAAAACATGCCTACAAAAATTGAATGCAATGACAGTGTTATTAGCGATCCCACTGCAATTGCTGATGCATTTAACCAGCATTTCTCCAACATCTCCAATACCAAATGCTCTAATTTCTCATATCTAAGCTCATGTAAAATGCAAGGTAGCTCTTTTGATTTCTCGACAATATATCCTACAGATGTTCAGCAGGCAATTTCCGACTTGAAGGTTGGCAGTGGAATGGATCCTGATGGACTGGAGGTCAGGTTCATTAAGGTTGCCTCTCATGTACTTGCATTTGCCGATTTATTTAACCTATCGTTATCCACCGGTGTGGTTCCACCAATGTGGAAATCTGCCCGTGTTACACCAATACACAAGGGAGGGGATCCCCAGGATCCCAATAATTATAGGCCCATTTCTATTATTAGTAGCGTAGCAAAGGTGTTTGAGAAGTTAGTATTCAAACAATTATTCAAATATATTAATGATTCATCTATTTTGTCTCCATACCAATCTGGCTTCCGACCTAATTTCTCTACTACCACTGCCCTAACTAAATTTACTAATGATGTATCATCTGCATTAGGCAACAAAATGTCGATGGGGTACCATATTCATTGATCTTTCCAAGGCTTTTGATATGGTTAATCATTACCTGCTTCTAGACAAACTACATGCAATAGGCCTTTCTTATCTCCATGGCAGGCGTCAACGTGTCTCCCTTCATGGCTCTCTGTCTCAGTTTGTATTAATGGAGAAGGGTGTCCCTCAGGGTTCTTCCTTGAGGCCATTTTTATTTTCCTTATACATAAATGACCTTCCTCAAATCTGCTCAGACTGTAATATTCATTTATATGCTGATGACACTGTGATATACACATCTGATGTGTTGGTTTCTAAGATCCAGTCCTCATTACAGTCTAACTTTGTTGCAACACTGGTTCCAGTCCAACCACCTACTACTGAATACAAAAAAGGCTCTTCTGTTTCTCTTAAATTCCTTGATGGTTCAATACTGGCTCAAGTCGAAGAATTTAAATATTTAGGACTATGGCTTGATTCACAACTCTCATACAGGCATCACATTATCACTGTTGTTAAAAAGATTAATAACTCCCTACGTTTATTGTATCGATCAATAAACTGCTTCTCTCAACCAACACGGTTGAGAATCGTTAAATCATTAATATTCCCATTGTTAGATTATGCTGATGTTGTTTATCAAAACACCTCAGACTCAAATCTGAAACCTTTAACTGTAGCCTATAATAACTTGTGTAGATTTGTTCTTAGATGTCCGTTTAGGACCCATCACTGTGTACTGTATGACTCCCTGAACGTACTATCACCAAAAGCCAGAAGACAGTTTCACTGGTATCAGCTTATCTTTAAATGTGTGTACCTTGACTTTCCCCAATATCTTAAAGGCTACCTAATCTCACATAGACCTAGCCATAGACTATGGTTCACTGAACACCCCACGTTCACGGTGCCAAACATTACAAAGGAGATTGGTAGACGGGCGTCTGCCGGGGCATATCAGATCCAAAGCCTCCTTTCACTCATTCAAATTCTCCATCCTTACCTACTTACAGGAGAACTCCACATGTCAATATTTTTGAATAATTATTATGATTAGGTGTCTGAATATGTCTAATGCTGATGTGCTGAGTACTACTGTATGCTACATAATGAATATTATACTTTGTAAGTGTGTAGGCTTAATACTGCCATGTTTTGACCAATTGTTGTTCTTTCTAGGGTGGCGACGTTGGGGTGGGAGTGGGGGAGACTTTGTGTCTGTGTATGTGTAGCATTGATTGATTGATTAATTTATTGATTGACTGATTGATTGATTGAGTGACTTCAAAAGCACTGGTCATTGATAGGTGAAGATAGTTATGCCCGTTAAAGAAGATAGTTATGCCTTTGTGCAGTGCCTACTATCACCAAATCTGTAATGACAAAGTCTATCTGCAATGGCTCTCTGCAATGTCATGTTGTTATGGTGTGATGTAGTCAGGTCTTTTCAGCAATGAGCGAACGGGCAGTGCTGGGCCCATCTGCACCAAGAGGCTACAGTAGAATTCGGCTTTTGTTCAGTTTATTTAAATCTGCTCCTCCTACTATCTGCAGTCATGGGTAAGCTGTTATGGCGTCAGACTTGTGGTTCAAAGGTTGCCGGTTCGACTCCAGACCCATCAGGTTGGTGGGGGGAGTAATTAACCAGTGCTCTTCCCCCATCCTCCTCCATGACTGAGGTACCCTGAGCATGATACCGTCCCGCCGCACTGCTCCCTTTCGGACGCCATTGGGGGCTGCCCCCTTGCACGGGTGAGGCAAAAATGCAATTTCGTTGTGTGCAGTGCGCAGTGTTCACTTGTGTGCTGTGGAGTGCTGTGCCACAATGGGAGTTGGAGTTTCATAGGTGGGCTTGCACTTGTTTTCACTACATCTCTGAGTCATCCCCATTAAAAAGATGTTCATCAAAAGGATTGTGAAATATTTTTGCAGTATTTGATGCACAATTAACTACTTCGCTATGTGAATGAGTGAATGGCCTCTCTCTTCCTCAGTGAACTCTATTGACGACATTTACGACAAGTGGTTTACCCTGTGACAGACCGTCATTAAAATATATATTAGTTTACATAGCCATCAAGAAGGCGTGTGTGTGTGTGTGTGTGTGTGTGTGTGTGTGTGTGTGTGTGTGTATGTGTGTGTGTGTGTGTGTGTGTGTGTGTGTGTGTGTGTGTGTGTGTGTGTGTGTGTGTGTGCGTTTGTGTGTGTGTGTGTGTGTGTGTGTGTGTGTGTGTGTGTGTGTGTGTGTGTGTGTGTGTGTGTGTGTGTGTGTGTGTGTGTGTGTTTGAGTGTGTGTGACAAAAAGAATACTCATTCATTTTCCTGCACTTGCTTACAGAAAGGGAGCATGACACATTTAATGTTGACAGTAGGTTGGGTTACACTCGCACCAGCTCTTGCCATGTGCCGCAATAACAATAAATAGCCTCTTTGTACCCTGTGGTCTTAGGAAAATGGACAACAACCACACAAGTATTGATACAGTGATGGTGTTATAATCTAAGAATAAAAAAATGAAACATTCTTTCAGTTTGCCACTGGGAACCCCCTAAATGTTCTGCGAAAAACACAGTCATTCACAAAATACCTCTCGCAAGACTCCCAAGGTTTCTTTGATGATTCCTCAGAGAACCATTCATTTGTCACCCTATAGGTTCTGAAGAACCTCCTTTTTCTTACAGTGTACAAGGATCCAGTGGGGAAGACTTGATCTGTAGACTGATCTGTATACTACTCATTCTTCAGTATGAGTTAGTTCATCAAGAACTAATGTGTTGAAACACTTCCTGACGAAGGCTTCATGCTGAAACGCGTCGAAGTATTTTAATCATGCTATGCCCAACAAAATAAAGGCATTTTAATTACAAAGAAGATGAGTGCCTTGGTATTTCTAAAACTTTTTTGAAATCAACCAAGCCTGTCACCAAAGAGCACCATCTTAAAAAACTAGACAGTTCCAGGAAGCACTCCAACTGAACTTCATTCCAAGGACTAATGTGTGTTGCAGTTTCAGAATGACAGTTTCAATGATACACAATGATATGTCAGTAGTCATTACACATTTTCATGCAGATGAAAGATGGGAATACCGATCTGAAGTACACTATGGTGCGCGATCAGGAACACACGCATCTATGCACCACTCACAGCATCTACTGTATGGGGATAATGCTTTTTCTCACTTTCTGCAACTCTGGCAAGGCTGAATAAGGAAAGAGATGTTTCACTTCAAGCATGGGTGCCTCTAGGTGGGTAAAGGTGTTACAGATTCTAAGGGCCCAAGCACTGACAGCACTGACAGGGGCCCTTAAGGGCCCCCCAAAATTCGAATCTTTCATGGGGCCCAAAGTTTCTGGCGGCTCCCTTCAAGGACTGTTTACCTAAAGGAGGAACCGGAGCACATTGCATGCTTTAAAGTTTTCTTTTATTTGGTGGAAAGGATGTGACTAATGTTTAACCCTGAAACCTGAACCATGAAAGCAATGAGAGAAAATTCTATTTTTTTGGAATTTGCTTCAATATTGGTCCCTTATAAGAAATGTAAAAAATTTTTTCAAAATTTTGTTAAGGTCACTGAGATATTTAATGCATCATATATGATGCATCAGGCTTTAAATTAATAAAAATTCCAATTTCATGACCATTGAAAAATGACTTTTAATGCATTTACAACTTTTTTTTTATTTAAAAAGTTGTCAGACAATTTAATTTGAGGATTATCTTTAAATATTTAGTGAGATCCTGCCATTTTTTTAACCATATTTTACATTTCCCACAGCCTGGTTGGGTAATTTTTTAAAATCTATGTAAAAACATAGCTGATCGAATGCTTAACAGCCTATTTATGAGTGTAACATAGATCATTATTCATTTTTGATGTGTAATTTGAATATATGGGTCCATTACTACAATTGGACCATTTCTCCATTCACTTCAATGCATTTTTTACGAGATCATAATTTCAACATTTTGCATTACATTTTCAAAATTGTAAGTAAAACCTGTTACTTAAGGCAATATCTTTGTCTTGAAGTAAAACAACTTGTGTGTTTTGTTAAACGATCGTCGTGGAATGCTTTGTAAGTTTCCCTATGGAGCAAATGCATTGATGGCTGACTTCCTGCCACCGCCAGATGGTGCTTATATGTTTCATCAGTTTTAGCACGATCTCTCTGCAACACGGTGTAAAAATATAAACTCTTCCTTGATTAATTGCACAAAGCAAGTGTTCAAATTAAAGGATGTAGAGTTATATTTCGGAAATTTGTACACAAACCTTTTGCAATTTGACGATATCTCAGCGTCGGTCAGGGAAACTGCTTCTACTCCATTTTTGCTTTTTTCGCCGAGCTGTGATCAACTTGTTGTTGACCGCTGCTCTCTTGTGGCGGTTTCCGTGTACTGCAGGACGTTTGGAAATGACACGCAGGATGTTTTTGAGATGGATTTTCTTTGTGTCAGCGTGGAGAGGGCTTTGAATTTGATGCATCACATATGATGCATCCGGCGCGATAGGGTTAAATGTTGCTACCATATCTCTTCAGTGTCCAAAACTGCCTGCACTGTACCCTGTACTGTACTGAATGCCAGTGAGGTTACCAAAGACATGTGGCAAACACACACAACATGGTTGTTACTGCACCTGATGCATGAAAGCTAATCTTACCTTTGCAAGCATGAAACAAAAGAGCCCGTCAGAATAAAATGAGGAGGTAGGCCTAACTGCTATTGGGAGACAAGACTGAAGCTGAATAGTCTGCAAATAAGAACAAAGAATAAAGGACAAGGGTGTCTGTCTGTGTGTGTGTGTGTGTGTGTGTGTGTGTGTGTGTGTGTGTGTGTGTGTGTGTGTGTGTGTGTGTGTGTGTGTGTGTGTGTGTGTGTGTGCGCGCGTGTGTGTGTGCCTGTGTGCGTGTGTGTGTGTGCGCGCGCATGTGCGTGTGTGTGTGTGCATGTGTGCGTGTGTGTGTGTGCGTGTGAGTGTGTGTGTGTGTTTGTGTGCGTGTGAGTGTGTGTGTGTGTGTGTGCGTGCATGCATGCATGTGTGCATGTGTGCATGCATGTGTGCGTGTGTGTGTGTGCGTGTGTGTGTGTGTGTGTGTTTAGGTGAGAGTGGGGGCTGTGTTTGTGTAGGGACTAAGAAGGTAAATACCCCTGGGTGCTATCTAGTCCCCTGATCTGTTCCTGGTTTTCCGAATTCACAGCTTCCTTGTAAGCCGTCAGCCCAGGTGTCTCAGGGTGGGGAGGGCAGTGGGGTCATAAGGCGTGCAGAAATGAATGTGTTCATCATCGTTTTCAGCAAGCCTGTCTTTGCCATGAGGACCTGACATTTTCACAGAAGGACTGCTGTGTGGTCGCAATAACAATACTAAAATAATACCCAAAAAAAAGCCATCGGTGCATTCCCATTTCACCCGGGCTTTAAAAAGACAAAATAAAACAACAACAACAAAACTTTCATATTGGTAACAGAATAGGCTTCACATGTTAGTATACATACCTAACTGCTATAAATGATTTAAAATAGACACTTTTTAAAAGTATCTTATTATTTTATGCTCCATCTTTTACGATGTGTTGGACAATGCTGTCAGTGTTGCAACTGTACACAGCCCTTGATGTCTTTGTTTATTATATAAATGTTGCTTTTAACACTTTTTAGGTATC
>NC_085866.1:30655390-30795390 GCF_034702125.1 Engraulis encrasicolus | reverse complement strand
GGCGCAGCACAGCGCGGCACAGCACAGCGCAGCAAGGCACAGGACAGGAAAGCACAGCAAAACACAGCTCAGCACTGCTCAGCTCAGCACAGCTCAGCCCTGCTCAGCGAAGCACAGCACAGCACAGCACGGCACGGCTCGGCACGGCACGGCACGGCACGGCACGGCACGGCACGGCACGGCACGGCACGGCACGGCTCGGCACGGCACGGCACAGCACAGCACAGTCCTGCTCAGCACAGCACAGCACAGCACAGCACAGCACAGCACAGCACAGCACAGCACAGCACAGTCCTGCTCAGCACAGCACAGCACAGCACAGCACAGCACAGCACAGCACAGCACAGCACAGCACAGCACAGTCCTGCACAGCACAGCTCAGCTCAGCTCAGCTCAGCTCAGCACAGCTCAGCACAGCACAGCACAGCACAGCACAGCACAGCACAGCACTATTCAGCTCAGCACAGCACAGCACAGCACTGAGAACCTTTCAGAGTGCTCAGGGGTTCCCACACAGTAATAACTGACTTCCAAATTTCTTAATGACTTTCGTCGAAAAGGGGAGACTTTTTTACTTTATTTTTGAATTTTATATTTATTTTCACACTTGTTAAGTCTCTTTCCACTGCCAGTTTTGTGGTAGGCCTAAAGCTCCACACACAGCGTGACTCGGCCGCCACATTTTGCTTTTCGATTGAGCTGTCATGCGCAATCGAAAAGCAAAAAGTGGCAGAAGAGTCACGATGTGTTGCGGCAGTGGAAAAGAGCAAGAGCCTACTGTGTTCTGTTGATGGATTCACATCTAAGGCATTGGTCTTTGTCAAGGGCAAGTAGTAAGAGGATAAGTGGTAAATGGTCCAGTTATTACCCACAACTAAATTCTTTTGGCAACATTGGCCTGGGATGATGAGTAATTGGGACAGACATTAGTTCCGTTAAATTTCGATACAATGAAACCAAGTTCACCGAAATGCCAAGTTGACTTGAGCAAGTTAGCACGAATGCCAATGCAAATATTTGCTTAGAGTGTCCCTGATGTTTGCTCATATTCATTCTTCAGTACAGATGAATTAACCCTTCGTATCCTGGTGACTGTGGGCTGGGACTGTCAAACTGTCCAGCCCAGGAGACTGCTCCCAAACTGACAATGTTGACTCTTCAGTTGCACAGTGCACCATAGTCTGATGGTAAAAATGTCAAGGTTCCTCAAAGAACCCTTAGCTCAGGGGTGTCAAACTGGCTGAGGGCCAACAACAAAATATGGAGCGAAGTTGTGGGCCGAATTCAATATTTATTTTCAAAAATTGACTGAAATTGGTGGTATCGCATAACACATAGTTCAAATGTTCAAATGCTCAAATATTCTCCACATATTGTGTTGCATATGAGAGTGAGCTATTTCATTAGCCCGGGCCCACTCTTATTTCTGTGACACACCAAATTTCATGTTCAAGTCTTGCACTATATTAATGGTGTTTGTGGGCCAGCTGTAATATATATTTGAAATGATCATGTGGGCAGAATAAAATGACTCCACCCCCGGGTCTGAGTTTGACATCCATGGTTCATAGGACAGCACAAAAGTTCCCTGAGGAAACCAAAAGTTCTCAGAAGAACCTAAAGGTTATCAGGAGAACGCTAAAACTTCCTTAGAAAACCTTTGCGGAAGGTGTGGCAATTATTTTGGCCCAAGGGCCAGATTGGGTGCAAAATATTGACCGGAGGGCCAGATGTCTCAGGCAACTTGCCTGCTGTGTCAATAATAAGAAATAGTGTACACTGACGTAAGTTGTCAGCTTTGCCACTCCTCCCCATTATAAGGAAATGAATTTAGATGTAGCCTATGTACTTGGTTAATCTGAAGTTCGCAAGACCCCTGTTTTAGGTAGCCATTTTATGAATGTTGAGTGACCGTAAGAATTTGGATTTTAAATGTGTATGTGCAGGCCAAATTTAATGACTCAGCGGCAGGCCGCATGTGGCCCCCGGGCCTGAGTTTTCCCACCTCTGCTTTACGGGTTCTAGAGTGACAATCGAAGGGTAGGCTAAAGGGTTCCTCAGAGGACCTCGAGAGGTTCTTCAGTTTGCCACTGTGGGGGAACCCCTAAATCAATGATTCTGAACCTTTTTTGAACAAATGCCCCCTTGGCCTCATCACAAGCCCCACAATGCCCCACCCCCTTAATCTCATCATACGCCTGACAACGCCCCCCTTAGAATTAAAAAAATAAATGGACTAATGCCCTCCAATAGCAACTAGGCACCACCCCCTCTCAGCTGTATTCTTCTCAACGCCCCCCTAGAGCTCCCTAATGCCCCCTGGGCTACCTGCGAACCGCCCCTGTTCATACTGGGCTCTAAATTTTTTCCGCACGTGACCGTGTTACCCGGATAAACCTGCTGACACATTGTTGTCAAGGTTTGCAGAGAAAAAACAAGAATTTTGCGGTTCGCATTTTGAACCAACTGTAAGGTTTTGCGAACACTAAGATCTGTGTTGTGAACATGACAGCCGGTTTGTGATTAGGTGCGGAAACGGGCACCGGTATGGTTCTCAGTCGGCCTGAATGCGCCATGTGAGGGAACCCCTAAATCTTCTTTGAGGAACCTTTCAGAGAAACGTTAGGGGTTCTCCCAACATAGCAACTGAGGGTTGTTCAAGCAGTTCTGTAATTTTTACAGTATACTTAGTGACATAAGACTGATATAGAGAAAGTGGAGAATTAAGAAGGAAAGATTCTGGCTTTTTTATTTTCAAGTGTGAAAAAATTACATGTATTTTCAATGACCTTGCTGACCTTATTACTAGGAGACCCAATAAAAAATGTGTCCTCTAATTATTTTATTTAAAAAAAGATATAGATGCTTTGTGTTGGCTGAAGTGGTCAAAAATAAATCACTAGAGACTAATCCTGATGTTGACATTTGGTTGAAGTGGAAACATGGAACTTTGAAGTCTACCTTTCCTAAACACTGTAGAATGCCAAACTAACAGATTAATTCTTTTCCGCCGTTGAGTGAAAAGTCAACGCCCTCCTTGTTGTTTATCAAAGATTTGCACCCTTTCCCCTTTCACTCTCAGAATTGCTCTTTGCCTTTCATTCGCCGTCTCCACCTAATGCCACTTGACGGTTTCATTATTACTGTTTGCCGTTTTAATTTTGCTTCTTGTGCGTAAACCTCTGATGTTTGTTAGTGTATCACTGGGGCCATTAGTCATGTTACATGGCCCGTGGTGGCGCAACACCTTCATCCATTCATTCATAATTCATTCATAGACTCATTGATAGGAAGGGCCCTAACGTTCTTCCTGCCATCCTGGGCATAGACATACGTACCGTATGATCCTGGGCTACTGTAAAATCTCCACTGACGTTCACAGTGACGCTCAGAAGGCCACTGTTTACTTGAAGATTGACGGCAGTCTTCGATGACTTCAGTGGCATGGCACAGCAGCAGGAAGACAGGCAAACCTGAGAGGCAAACCTGAGAGGCAAACCTGAGAGGCAAACCTGAGAGGCAAACCTTCTGTGTGGTTGCTATTGGGACTGGACTGGTAATCTGGTATACAGGGAATTTGCCAGTGGTCCGACCGTCCTCAGGGACCGGTTCTGTTTTTTCTTTTTTTGCTTTTTCTTAGGGACTGGCTGGTCCATGGTTTATAGGGGCGGCCAGTTGGTCCCTCTTCAATATACGGCGTAGAGTCCAGGGGTCCCCAACCTTTCTGGGTCTGAGGGCTACCAAGGGCTACCCGAGGGCTACTGAGGGCTAACCGAGGGCTGCTTTTGTTCAAAATCCTCTACTGATGTCTCATCATTCTCAAATCCCGCTATTATTGAATTATAACTTGCTTATAGGTTATAAATAATAAATTATCTAATATTTAAATTAAGAAAAGCATTTTAACTGTGACTAAAATCTGGTAGTCGTCACTGTTCATTAACATCCTTGGTGGGCACCTCAGAAGCTCCTGGAGGGCTACCTGGCGCCCGTGGGCACCACGTTGGTGACACCTGGCGAAGACCAAAGAAAGTAAATTGGAGAACAATTACTGGCCGGGAAATGCACTGGCCACGGTGTAGTACTAGGCCGACGCCGGAGACATGGCCTGAGGACACGAATGGATGAAAAAGTGACTCCGGTGAGCATGGGCAGTGGGTGCGAAGCCATGATGGATAAAAAATGTGATTCCCATGTCATTACGGAATTTGAATTGCATTGTGGGTGCGAGCAGTTCTGCTGCGAGATCTAGCAAGGTCGCAAGAGGATGTCCGGTTGTCATTGTCAATGGCACTAGTGAATGCATGATGCTCGTCCTGCCTTGGAAAAAAAGGAGGAAAAAAGAAAAGACAAGTGGTAAGCCTACACTGATGGCCTAGTGGTGTAGTAGAGCATGTTCTACTCTAGTACTCTAGTAATGTTGTACTCTAGTAATTCAGGTAGGTATACAGATTATTCAGACTGACCACAGAAGAACCTTTCACAATGTGTCAAAGAACTAGCAAGGCAAAAGTTCTTGAGCCATTTAATGTTGATACAACCACATACAGTGGTATGAGAAAGTGGGGTCGGCCCATTGGTCCGACAGCCCATTAGTCAAATAGCCCGCAAGTCAGACATTAAGCCATACAGGAGCATCACGCAGCTACTGGGATAGGCTACGCTACACGTGGGCACGTCTTTCCAGACAAAAACATGCCTTTACTGATTGTTAGGGTTAGGAATTGCTTAGGTTTGGGCATAGTTCTTACTTTTCAGTAAACTTCAAAGTGAATATTTACAAACTTATGATGCTAGAATAGCAGTATATTGACAGAACATACCAATAATGGTGGGTAGGGTTAGGAATTGTTTAGGTTTGGGCATAGTTTAACATGTCTTGTCGGACTAATGGGCTGTCGGACTAATGGGACGTAGCCTGAGAAAGTTTGGGCTCCCTTTAGGAATATCCTTACAGTGGTTTATCTCTTGTTAAGCCTTTGGAGCAGCAACTTCCTTTCAACATTTACCATAGGGAAATAGAACATTTCAATTGTTCAAATGTATGCTAATACATGTAGGTGTAACAGAAACTGTTTTATGTGTGGATTCAAACAAAAATAGGCATGTGCATATAAGTAGAGTTCACCTTTGCTGATCTAATTGCCTGTGGATACTTGCTACATAAGCAGACAAGTTCCCACAGTCTGGTAGGCTACTACTGAATTGTTGCCAATTATTCTACACCCTCAATTCAGCCGGGTTACTTAGCCTAACTCCTTTGTATAGACAGCCTGATTCAAATCAATTCATTCATTTTAAATGGTGGTAAGATCTCTAGATGGTATGGCCATTTCCAGAAATGTTATTTGTACTTTTGCATGAACTCCTGGTTGGATTTTGATCAGAGCAATGCAGTCATTGTCCTTCTGGAAACGCCAAACTCTGCTCAGCTTTAACTTTAACGCTTTGGTTCTGGAACTGAAGTGCATTTCTCCTGACTGTCCATTCAAATTTGATAGTTCAGGTTGAATTCACACCTCTTGCCATTCACTTTTTTCTATTAGCCTATTGTTTTCTCCCTTTCATTGGTCTTACTACATTTGGCCTGTCTGGTCTATTGTGGAGCACTTGGTATAGTGCAGGTGTCTGGAAGTGTGCTATACCAATAAATTGACATTATCAGAGTTCACACTTTGGCACGCTGCAGGGTCATGATTCGGTAACACTTTACTTGATGCCGGTGTCATCTGCATGTCATTAGTGTCATAATAGTGTCATGACAGTATCATAGATAAGTCATTAACATTATGTCCATGTCAGACATTTTATGACTGTTGGCCTTAAGTGACATTCGGTTATGGCAAAGACAATGCGTGAACTGTACCCTCTGAAAAAAGGCCTTGACCTTGATGACTGAACCATGATAGGGCAAAAAAAGAAGAGAAGCAGAGCGTCTTGATTTTATTTGTTCAGATTCTTTATTTCTCGCTGATTTGCCATGGTGGTGGAACTTCAAATGTAGACTCATTCAAACCCTACTCATCCAACTCATCATCCATTCAACACTCCAACCCTGTGCAAACTCTTTGCTTAACCGACCGACCGTCGAAAATCCAAAAACCAGTCATCCTCATCAGGTGGGGAATATCAAAGCTGAACGCGCGCACGCGCGCACACACACACACACACACACACACACACACACACACACACACACACACACACACACACACACACACACACACACACACACACACACACACACACACACACACACAGAAAAAGCTTAAAAAAAGAAAAAAAAAGAGAGGCCAAATCATGATGGGGAAGTTATCGGGCCAATCATAATAATAAAAAGCCTAGAAGCAATGCATGCACTCCTTAAGAAGGACGAGTGCCAAAAAAAAGAGGAAGAAGTGAAATCGGTAAAAAAAAAAAAAAGGCGGGGGGAGGGGAAAAAACAGACATACCTCATCTGCATCTTTACCCTGAAGGTGTTGGCTTGGGTTTGTTTTTCAGTAATCTACAAAATCTTCTGGCTTTTTCTTCATATAAAGAAAAGAAAGCAGAGCAGAGCAGAGCCAGGGACACAATAAAAATGTCCAATTGCATGTCGCCAAGCACACACCAAGGGCCAATTTGAAGCATACACAACAAGAGAAAAATAAAATAAAATAAAAAGTACCCCCTAATGAACAGCCGTTGTGTTAAATGTTGAGGTCCTGGACTTGAAGGATCAGTGCATAGAGATGTTGGGAGACCAGGCTTGTACATTTACATTCAAAACTGATTACAACTCCGAACCAACACACAGCCAAAATGCCAGAAACACTGTCATTGATTAAATCAATAAATTCTCTGCTACCCTGGTTCTTGATTTGGAGAAGAGAAAAAAAAATGAAACGTAACTTAATGATATACATTACATTTATAACAGCAGAATTTCCAGAAATCATGAACATATTTTTTTTCGTATGAGATCGCAATTACATGTATCATATCCAGGTTAGACGCTGTCCATAAAATCTGAGCTTTTAGACCTCAGCCTTTGGGCTTTCAACACCAACAAAAAAAGGAAAAAGAAAAAAAAAAGAAAAAAGAACAAGACAGACCGTCAATCACAAACCAAACAGTGAGAATTTGCAAACACCTTACATTCACAACAGATACATTCAACTAAATGCGTCAAGCTAAATGGTGACACAGCCTAATGCTCTGAGCACTTTGACACAGAGAGGGTATTATCCAAGAAGATGGATCAGAAGCTAACCAGCTTAAGTTAACCTGAAGGTACGTGGAGCTAAGTCAGATAATATAAGAGCCTGGAGTCCTCATTCTCTTAAGTACATGACTCCTGCAGTGTATATAATATATATATATATATATATATATATATATATATATATATATATATATATAATATATATATATATATATATATATATATAATATTTAAAAGTTTGACCACTTTTCTGCAGGTTAACTTAGCCTGGCTGATCACTTCCACCATGTTCTTGGAGATAATCCCCCCCAGCCCAGCACAGCACATGGATTTGCAATAACGGTAGCATGTGATGCGTCACAGCAACAACTGCAGCTTTCTGTGGCACTTTCCTGGCAAAGAGAGCAGGTGTATTCCAAGGAGCACTCCTTTGTCACTCAGTGATACTTAACCACCCAGCGATGCCTCGTTATCCCGCCCCGAGGGAGACCACAGATAAAAGTGAAAAAACTCACGCTTCAAAAAGGATTTTTCTGCTCCCTCTTTCTAAACTTTTTATTACGTAACCCAAGGGTTCTCACCCCAAACGTTACGTGAAAAAGAAAAACAAAGTGGGAATAGAAACATCCTGGTTGAAGCTGTGGCTTGCAGGACCATGAACTGCCTGCCTAGAAGCCTGTCTGCCTGCCTGGTGCTGCAGCTTGCACTGTTGAACAAATGCCTCCCTCTGCTGAGCAACTGCAGAATGTCAACAAACTCTCAAACAGTCGTCCTCCCCCCCACTGCCCTCACACACTTCTTTATCTCTCCGTTTTATGCGTGCGCGCACACACACACACACACACACACACACACACACACACACACACACACACACACACACACACACACACACACACACACACACACACACACACACACACACACACACACACACACACACACACACACACACACACACACAGACATACAAACATACACATAACAACAGACATCTATTCAGCGACTAGACTCAAAGCTTGGGATGGGACGATAATGGGTGGATAGATATATGATCTTTCTTTCTTTTTTATATCAGAATATCTTTTCTTTTTAATCAGTCATAATCTGCCCTATTGAGTCTATGAGATAATAATGAATACTCTCCATTGTGATAGAAATGTAAAAAATAAAGAGTTACATTGTGTTGTTTACATACTGCCAGATTGAGATTAGGCCTAGTCACTCCATACGCAATTTAACCCCCCAATGGCTTTTTCCTCCCGATCATTTATCACAGGTTGCACACACACACATACACACTTGGGGACGCGCCCAGCAATACACACACACATGTGCACACATCTGCGTGCATGCGCGCACAAAAAAAACATACACACACACCTCGTCATTTCTCTCTCTCTCTCTCTCTCTCTCTCTCTCTCTCTCTCTCTCTCTCTCTCTCTCTCTCCCGCCCTTGCTCTTTCTCTCTCTCTCTCTCTCTCTCTCTCTCTCTCTCTCTCTCTCTCTCTCCCTCAAACACACACACACACACACACACACACACACACACACACACACACACACACACACACACACACACGTCCACGACAGTTTCAGAGACACACAAACAGACGCGCACATACACGCAGTCCCACTTTCCAAACTACAGACTTAACTCTCTACTGAACTCTTGTGATGACACCTAAAAAAAAGACCAAAAAACAAAGAACGGAAAAAAAGAAAAATACAGAAGTAGTTTTTTTTTCCTTTTTCTCTCTGTTGTTTAAAAAGATCCATAGCACTCATCATCTTTAAATTAGCATTCACACATGCATACTTTGTGGGTGTTGAATGTTGGCTGAATTGTATGGGGGGGCCAGTCAGTGCCAGTGACAAGGCCAAAGCCAAGCCAGGGGCTGACGAGCCTCGTCTTCTTCATAACTTCCACGCCGCCATGTTGTTTGGTTGGTGGTTGGTTGGTGGTGGTGGTGGTGGTGGTGGTCAGGAGAAAGAGGAGGAGGAGGAGGAGCACGTTTGCAAAAGTGTCAGTAGGGGAACTCTGGGATAGTCACTCCTCCAGCCTTTCCACCGCTTCACTCTCCTTCACACACACACATACACACACTCACCCACACCCTCATCCCCAAACACCACCACTGTCGGATTGCACCCCCCACACCCACCTTTCATACACCCATTTCCCCTCTCCCCTCCCCTCCCCTCTCCTCCCCTCACCCGAACCCCTCCCCTCCCCGCACCCCACACCCTAACTGGATAGTGTAAGATCAAGGCCACTTCCACTGCACAACGGCCGTGACCTCCTCCACCTTTTAAGACTGTCCGAAGGGGTAGGGTCCATGACTATCCTGCATGGGGAAAAGGAGAGAGAGAGAGAGAGAGAGAGAGAGAGAGAGAGAGAGAGAGAGAGAGAGAGAGAGAGAGAGAGAGAGAGAGAGAGAGAGAGAGAGAGAGAGAGAGGTTGGGTTAGAACTTTGTGTGTTTTGTTTTGCATATGAAACCACAAAAAGGTCAATGGGTTTGGCTAACCAGGCAGCATGACTATGATAAACAGATAAGAGTCAAGAGAGAGAGAGAGAGAGAGAGAGAGAGATGCAGTGTTTCAGGTTTTAGGTGATTCCCCTCTTTCCCACCAATGAGGGGACGTGGACATGGGGACGTGGACATGTTTAGACACTGAAAACAAAAGGAAATAACAAACACACACCAGCTGTATTCAGTTGCCAAGGTAGGCCATTTGGGATAAAACGCAACCTTCAGCAAACTTAATGTCTTTATTTTCTTTAAATTTTGGGACTATACAGACACAGCATTTTAATTTTGTATACCTTCTAAAACACGCAAACACATGCACGCCTGCACGCACACGCAGTATATGGCTGACAAACAACCACAAACAAAAAAACAAAACAAAATTTACACACAGTTTGAGGAGTCTACAACTTAATGAGGGCTAAGATGTCACTTTATCAGAATACACTGTTACGATTGGCTCCACTAATATTTGAGTGGGCTCTGCCTGCCCCGCTGCATCTGTGCCTTGGGTGCCTATAGAAGGCAAACCATAAGGAAGAATACCCTAGTAAAAGTACCGAGCAGCACCGAGCAGTACAACAGTACCGAGATGACTTTCTACATATTTATCCATGTCATATTTACAGTAGGCAAGCCGTGGTTATTTTGCCATCTCAGAAGTCCACGGTCCATTGGGCCAACTGTACGGCCATTTGTCATTATTAGTGCCATAATGAACAAATACCCCCCCCCAGCGACCGATCAGGTTCAAAAGTTATGTAAACGACGGTGTTGTAATACGTCCGATTTGTGCTTACTAGTGGCTTTCTTTCTACATAGAAGCTACTGGTCAAGGCGGCGAGTGGTAGCTACTGATAAGGAGGCATTGCCTACCACAGGATTCAGATGCAGCCCTATTATTTACAGATGGCTGGAGAGGTGTGTGGCCACTATGACCCTGACCGAGGTTCCTATAAAAGACTTTCTAGGCTCTATCCACGTCAGGCACCAAGCACCTTCCAGTGAATTTTATGTTTGGTTTTCACATTTCACACGGTGGGGTACAAAGGGGACATTGCATAAAAACGGGAAGTCCACAGGTTAACAGCTGACAAAATAACACATATTCCATAATTTGGTTAGTAACAGTGTTCACTTATGGATATTACATTTATTTGCTGTCCAGTGGATTTCTAGCAATATTTAGCGGACAAAAAAGTTGCCTAGGCTAAGAATATGGTGGACGGGAGGTGTGGGGGGATCTCAAAAATATTCTTAATCCAAAAGTGGGTCCCCGTTGAAAAAGCTTGGGAAACACTGCAGTAAAAAAAAGGGCCATGCTTAAAGACAGCTTCATATAAGTGTGTTCATCATCATGGGTGTTGGATGGGTGTATCGGTGTTCCTCTGTGCGAATGGTGACTCCCCACCCAAAGGGTGTAATCAGCACAGTGTGCTGGTGTGTGTGAGGTCAGCCATTTGGAATGCATGCCAGCAGGGCTCTAAATTAACACCAGCCAACCAGAAAAATGCTGGAGAAATTTCAGTTTGGCTGGTAGAATAGATCAACCTACTATCCACTTTGACCCATTATTGAGTGTGTGTTTGGCTCGTAAGATTAACATCCATTTTGACTGGTGATGAAAAGTTGATTTAATGCCAGGCCAGGCCAGGCCAAGCCAAGCCAGAGTAGAGCAGAGTAGAGTAGAGTGGAGCAGGCACCCTAGCCTGCCAAGACTAGCAGGCAGGAGGGCTGGGGGGTGGGTGGCTGCTGCAACAAAACAACTGCACTAGCGATAGTGTCTTTCATTGAGGTTTAGGGTGTGTAGTGCACCTATGCAATGGAAATAATAATCCAGGCGCCAGACAAGTGCAGCAACTGGAAAATGTACACTCGCCTCCAAAAGAGTTGTTGATTTTCTGGAGAGGTGTGAGTGAATCAGTGATTAAGTATGACACCCGATCTGCGTATTTGAAGTGTTTTGAAGTGACTTATCTGCTCATTTTCACATTATGTTCGATAGGCGACAAAACTTTTGTCTTGTCAAAATCTGCCCTGTCTGTGTTCAATAAAGGGTCAATCTTTCTTTGGTGCATGAAATTTATTTTTGTAAATACATTTTCATTCGGGAGGGTTGTAGCTTTCATATGAGTGACTTCTGAAGCCAAGTGATTAATTGAAAGTCAGGTTATTAGCTGTTAATCCAAACAGATGGATAGTCGACAAATCTTTTGGAGGCGAGTGTAGTAGTGAGAGACAGACAGGTCTGCAGCACACTGGGAGCACAGGTCTGCAGCACACTGACAAGGTAACGTTTCCATCTTTGTCTCAGATCTTCCTCGGGAGGATTCAATGGAGTGAAACATGGTATTCACACATTTTGCTTTTCGCTTCTTTTCTGCTGACTAGTAGCTTCTGCTGTATTGTGTATCAGCACCAGCAGGTTGATTTGACTGTGTCTGTCTGTCTGTCTGTCTGTACTCAGAAATCAATGGGGAAAATATACTGAAGAAGCGTTTTGCAAAACGCAGAGGAGGAATAGCCAGACACAACATCCGGCTGGCACACAGTTTATGCTACGATTTGTGCAGCTTACTTTGTTGGCAGTTTACATCTATTACTACGATTGGCTTCATGCCCTCCAAATGTCCTTGAGGCCCTCTGATGGCATTCCGCCTCTGGGTCATTTCACGTGAAATCAGACACTTTGGGACCCGACCGACCCGGATTTCAATCATACTTGGTGTGCCTTTTCAGTAGCAAGGTAGCACCCCAGAACTGCATTGGTTTGAATCTGACACTAATATTAAGGGAGAAACAGACTAGGAAAGGTTCACATGTGAGGGTAGGACACTATACATTCAGCCTTGAATATATCAGTCAGTGTTAGTCACAAAAAGATGCCTGTGGTGTTGTTTGAAAGCTCTTTTCTGGCTCTACATATTACACAATCGCCTTGGAATACAACTACTCTCAGAATATGAATTATGATAAATTGAAAAATTAAAAATTTAATATCTAAAAAACTTATATTTTAAAATGGCCAGTTCCTTGTCCAAACGTAGCCGGCAATGTCATGAGCAGCACCTAAAATGCTGGTGTTCGGTTTGTTATTCATTTCAGAGAGAATTTGACTCACAAATATGGCGTCATACAGACCACTTACTAATAATATGGTAATACCATAGTAGCATCACATGACAAAACAAAAACAAAACAAAAATGGTCAGTGTCCATGGTCCCAGGTTTCAGAAACTAAGGCAGATGTCCATTTATACACACCAAATGATGATATGTGAATTTTTGAACATTCCTTCTCTGTGTACCTGTGCCATCTTCCCTTTACCGTACTTTAAAGAGATAATCAATGGCTACACTCTCATTTTGTACTCTACCAGTGCATTTGAAGCAGCAGCTGTGTCTTTTGTAGATAATGTATAAGTACGTCCCTTTGGGAAAAAAAATTATAATTATAGATAATGTATAAGTACGTCCCTTGGGGAAAAAAATCTAACAACAAAACAGATTTTTTTCCCCAGTTTCAACTGATCTTGGTAGTAGCATACAAATGGATGGATTGTGGCCTGCACTGGTTGTTCCAGTGAAATGATTGAATAGCATCTTGAATTATAAAACTATAGTTTTAAAAACGTTCCTGGTTCAAGGGAGTCAGTCAAGGATAATGTCAAGAACATCCATTGCCAGTTTGCCACAACAGAGATGTACCATCATGAAGCTGAGAACCTGTTGAAAAGGTTTGAATCTGCAAGAACTATTCCAGGTACTCAAAAACTACACAGCTTCTGCCCATTGTCAATGGACACAGTGGAAGTTAGGCCATTTTCAGCATTCAGAGAAGGCAGAGTTGAAAGAGTGAGCTCAGTAAAGGAATGTGTTACATTTTCAAGCATCAAAGGGTATGTTGTAGCTGTATATGATGGCAACTGGTGGCTAGCATGTGCTGAGGAATGTATGCCGAGCACTGGAGAGGTGAAACTGAACTTCCTGCATCCTCATGGGCCATCTCCATCCTTCACTTTTCCCTTCAGACCAGATAGTCTTGTCATGGATCATCAGGATGTGCTTCTGGTAGTGGAACCTGTAACTGCAAAGGGACGTACTTATACATTATCTACAAAAGACACAGCTGTTGCTTCAAATGCACTGGTAGAGTACAAAATGAGAGTGTAGCCATTGATTATCTCTTTAAAGTACGGTAAAGGGAAGATGGCACAGGTACACAGAGAAGGAATGTTCAAAAATTCACATATCATCATTTGGTGTGTATAAATGGACATCTGCCTTAGTTTCTGAAACCTGGGACCATGGACACTGACCATTTTTGTTTTGTTTTTGTTTTGTCATGTGATGCTACTATGGTATTACCATATTATTAGTAAGTGGTCTGTATGACGCCATATTTGTGAGTCAAATTCTCTCTGAAATGAATAACAAACCGAACACCAGCATTTTAGGTGCTGCTCATGACATTGCCGGCTACGTTTGGACAAGGAACTGGCCATTTTAAAATATAGGTTTTTTAGATATTCAATTTTTAATTTTTCAATTTATCATAATTCATATTCTGAGAGTAGTTTTATTCCAAGGTGATTGTGTAATATGTAGAGCCAGAAAAGAGCTTTCAAACAACACCACAGGCATCTTTTTGTGACTAACACTGACTGATATATTCAAGGCTGAATGTATAGTGTCCTACCCTCACATGTAAACCTTTCCTAGTCTGTTTCTCCCTTAATATTAGTGTCAGATTCAAACCAATGCAGTTCTGGGGTGCTACCTTGCTACTGAAAAGGCACACCAAGTATGATCGAAATCCGGGTCGGTCGGGTCCCAAAGTGTCTGATTTCACGTGAAATGACCCCTCTCCCTCAGCCATTCCATTGACAAAACATCAGTGAGTCATAGAGCCAACTGAGCCAATTGAGGGCTGCCCCCTTGCACGGGTGAGGCATAAATGCAATTTCATTGTGTGCAGTGTGCAGTGATCACTTGTGTGCTGTGGAGTGCTGTGTCACAATGACACATGGGAGTTGGAGTTTCACAATTGGGCTTTCTTAAAAAAAAAAAAAAAAAATGGAGTAGCATGAATGAAGTGGCATGTTACAGGTAATAATTGGCAACAGGATGAGGATTACGTTTTCTACATGCACTGTTGTTGTGCTCTGTACATTACCTATGGATGCTGATGCGAAGCACTAAGCAAACCAGGGCTGCATTTCTTGAAACCATAGTTGCGAACTACGTTAGCTACTTTGTTGATTGCAATGCAATTTCCCATTGGCAACCACCCAAGTTGCTGACTGGCTAACAACTACGCTTTCGAGAAGTGAACCCCAGTCAGTCCCACCAGGAAATCGCGGGCATTTTCTCAAAAAAATCGCGGTCGGAATCGCGATAAAAGTTGCAGAGCTTCTTGATATGTTGTTGCGATTTTGTTGCGGCATGAAGTGAAAGGTGCGATTTTTGTTGCGATTTTTAATGCGTTTCCCCACATTTGAAAGTAAAGGACACTGCCACATTCCAGTCCTCTGGTGTTTTTATATTATTTCCATTTTTATATTATAATTTTGGTTCTTATGCAAAGCAGGGAAGCTGCCAGGGCGAGTTTTTAGCCAGAATGTCGTCGTGAAAAGTTCCATCTCTTTCCCATTACGACACCCTTCATTACAATGCTGTTTATGGCCGTTTGACTCTGTTTTAAATGTCATCACCGTTTCAAATTGTAAGCATACAAACTTCGTATCATGTCGATATCCATTCCTGACTTAAAAAAGTGGATACATAATTAACTATAAGTAGGCGGGCGGAATTGGGCATGTCCAGCCAGTTGAAGAGGGTGCGCGACAGGAACTCTTGTGACTGAAATCCTGGTTAATGTGAGTCGTCTGCTACACATAGCCTGCCTGTGTCGGCGTTTAATTTTCCAGCTTGTCAAAAGCAGCACAAATAAAAGCAGAGGGAGGGGTCGCTTTCGAAAGAAGGCATAGGCCTGGGTTTTTTTTTTTGTTCTCCCGCGCCGTCAACCGGCTTTAAATTAACGGAGGATGGAGTTCACAGATTTCCTGTTGTGAAGGGTGCTTGCTGAATAATGCTCAGAAATTATATTAATTTTGGTGCTCTTGTGAATATAAAAGACGACGAGATTGTTATCTTATAAAACACCACGTCGCCTGCAGAACGGAGGTCTCAGCTGTCAATCAATACCGTCAATCGCGCAAGGAAGAGAGAAGGAGAGGGAGAGACAGAAAGTAGTTTTCCAACTTACTCCCACAGCTTTCCAACGTGTCTGCTCTGGTTTTATTCATGTTCAGTGTTCCTTGTCCGTTTGACCGCGCCAGGTTAAACGAAAGTGATTTGACGACACGGTCACCAAGTGCTCGTATCCAGCCATAGCCCAATTTGCGCGAAAGAGATTACTATATCGGCCAGGCACGCACGCAGCATTCACAATGAAGGATGGAAATTACTCCTTTGTTATGGACAAGGCATTTGCGCATCTCAATTCGGAGGGAAAATGTTGCCTTCTGTATGCGCACAAGTCAAACACCAAAGTGGTCCAGCAGGTGGACCGCTTTAGAAAAAAGAAAACACATCTTGTTGTAGGAGCCCTATACTTGGCGTAATGTAGATGACTGTCATGAAGTGTTAATTATATATTTATGTAGGCCTAGCAAATTTTAAAAATGTAGGCCTATTGGTTATGCCAGACTAGTCATACATTTTCCATGTGACCATGCGAGCAGACGCGCAATGAGAACATGGCGTTTCCTACATTCGTATTTATTAGTTTTTTTCCCCTCACCGACAACTTTGTACATGCATAGTAAAGTGCTGGGAGTGGGACTGATTGCTAGGTTACTTTTTTATTGTATTTTTTTTATTGTATTATCCTTTTTGAAAGGAAGTTTGTCGACGTCAGTTAAGTCAGCGCAACATGGATTGGTTCAAAGTGTTCAAAGTTGCGGGAAATCGCGGTGATTGGTTAAAGTTGCGCTCTCGCGCAGAATTCGCGGGAATTCATCGAAGTTGCGAAAAACGACGCGATCGCAACATCGCGATTTCCTGGAGGGACTGCCCAGTACAGGACAAACAGTTCCAAGACTGTACTGTATGTTTGTCTTCTCCAGGTTTACATGGCATATGTGAGTAATTACACTCACTTCCCTAAATAGAGAATGCCTCCCAGAAAATACATCCATTTTCATTGTTGAAGCATTTGGGGAGGAGTACTTGATGGCCTGGCTGTTGCACCCAGTGTACAGACGAGCTCAGTCTGCCAAGCTTCTCATGAACAGAAAGCTCTAAATGGCATCAACATGCGTTCATTCTAGAATACTACTAGAATTGTTACTGGTCTACAGAGCTACAACCAGTCAAATCACTGAAGCCAATGACATTTTTCTGAATCAGAAATAAATGTGCGTAAGCAGCATGATGAGGAATGTGCGGACTTAATGTACAGTCATAGGCAGTGTGGGCTGACCAAGGCTAGAGGAGTGTTCTGTCAGATTGCTCTGACAATATTTAGCAATATCTACATCATTTCATTTACAGGCTCAAAGTCCAAATTGTACATACAAGGATAGGCTTGTACTGTAGTATAACATTTTTATGGATACACCACCACACAAACGTGTGCGCACATATGTGCACACACACACTAACAACTATCGTGAAGGGTCTGTTGTTAGCTTGGCTATTGCGGCTGTAAATCTCAAAGAAGTTTAGTCTGGCCACGTTGATGTGTGAGCTGTGACTATACAACCTTTAGTACAAGTATGTCCTTCCCAAAATTTGGGGATTCCTGAAATGGCAGAGATAGGCAGCTTGGCTAGACTGACTTGGGCACCACATTTTGTGTGTGTCACAGTATGGGCACAGGCTACATTAGCACTTAAAACGTGGGAATATTTGCAGCCAGCTACATAACTGCAGCCCTTTCCCACTTTGCCAATTTTCTAAAGGAGCGTTATAATGTCACCTTAATCTTTTATCATCTAAATGGCTTCAAGGTGTACATTGGCATGAAAAAAGTTCACTGATTAAAGCTTTGGAGCTGGAACCATCCAGACTAATTACCTTGTGGTTTAATAAGCCAAACATAGAATGAGATCAGAGAGAGAGAGAGAGAGAGAGAGAGAGAGAGAGAGAGAGAGAGAGAGAGAGAGAGAGAGAGAGAGAGAAAGGTTAATCCAATATTGACGCTCTTTCTCTACCCATCCTAATTGGCTAACCACACCAATTTAAAAGGGCGTGGCAAGGTGCCATCTATTTACACTTTCTACATTTTAAAATGTGCCCTTTGGATGGGCACATTGTTTGTACGGGTATCTGTTTGACCTTTCGGTAAAGCTAGTGAACATCTACCCTGGGGTCAAAGGGAAGGCCTGGTGAGTACACCAACCAAACGTTCCAGATTATGTAAAAAAATTGTGATGTACACATTCCTGACTAACCAGGGGCGGAGCACTGGTATTGGGACAGGGGGGCGGGAGATGTGTCAGAGTCGTTGGGCCCACGAAATATCGTAGAATGGGGCCCCTACAAGATGTTTGGCAATCGAAAGCCACTGGCAGGGCCCCCCCTCCAAGTGGTGAAGCCGGGGGTTCCTGGCCCCTATGCCCCCCCACCTCTGCTCCGCCCCTGTGACTAACGTTTTGACGTTGGATCATTGCATATGAAATCAGACCCTTTGGGGCCTGGCCAGCAAGAATTTCAATTAAACTTGAAGTCCTAATCCGAAGCCCACGTACATGGTACAGTACAGGAGGATGTTGAAAGTGTTTTGCTGCATGTAGACCAGATACGACCTACGTGACCCAGGTAGCTGAGGTCGCTAAAGAAGTTTCGCCATGAATTAACTTCATTCGCTCTGGACATGACATTGACATGTTTGACTTAGCCAATCACATAACGGCCTTGGCTTGACAGCCTGGGACATGCGGAGGTATGAACATTCCAATTGGTTTTTGCCGAACTGCGTCATAACTCATAATATCAGCTTGACTTTCATCGTTGTAATGTGTTTGGTCGCTTAGGTCGCTTCGCTCCTGGCGAATTCGATTTGGTAGCTTTATTCGCCTACCACCCATAGAGAAATAATGACTTCCGTTGTTCAGATAGCGTAGGACGCTTTATATCAGCTTGACTTTCATCGTTGTAATTTGTTTGGTCGCTTCGCTCCAGGCGAATTCGATTTGGTAGCTTTATTCGCCTACCACCCATAGAGAAATAATGACTTCCGTTGCTCAGGTAGCATAGGAAGCTTTATATCTCTGTGGTGTGTGCAGTGACCCTATACGGCACACCACTATGTCGGTCAGTGGGCCGGAAACCAGGACACAGTTTGGAGGGTTTGCACACAACGCAGGTCTGTTGACCTCGTCCGCTGTATACCATCAAGCCACACACACACACACACACACACACACACACACACACACACACACACACACACACACACACACACACACACACACACACACACACACACACACACACACACACCCTCTAACCAGCACAACCAAACCCAGACCCAGACCAACTCACCTGGCTGTAGGTGACTACCGACAGGTTGTTTTGCAGGTTGTTTGTGGCTAGAGACACAGAGTTGTGTGACAGTCCATTTTGCTCGGGATGCTGGATGTGTTCCGGCCCCGCCTCCCAGCCCGTCCCCGGCCCCTTCAGACTGCCATCGCTGTGCGGCTGCTGCTGTTGATGTTGGTGATGCTGCTGTTGTTGTTGTTGTTGTTGGTGGATCTGAAGTTGCTGTAGCTGTAGCTGCTGTTGTTGTAGAAGGTCTCCCTCTCCTCCTCCGAGTGCTAGTCCTTCAAGTCCTAGTTCTCCGGCGCTGCCGTCCTTGCTCTTCTGTGGCGAGGCGAAGGGGTTGTAGTCTCCCTCCACGTGGCGGTGCGGCTGCGTGTTGAACTCGGCCTGGAAGGAGGACAGCTGCTGCGTCACGCCCAGGAGGCCCCCCACCTCCACGCTCAGGATCACCCAGATCACGTCTACACACACACACACACACACACACACACACACACACACACACACACACACACACACACACACACACACACACACACACACACACACACACACACACACACACAGACAGACAGACGCGAACACACACACAAACACACGCATGCACGCGTACACACACACACGCACACAGACACAGACACACACAAAAGGGGTTAGAACAGAGGGGAAGTTAACAGAGGTTAGAGTGAGTGAAATTGAAAGTCCCACTGTCATTGTGAAAGTGGAAGTCCTTTTGTTATTGTCTGACACACCCTGACACAGCATGCAGTGCATAGGTTTTTTTTTTGCATTTATGCCTCTTCCGTGCAAGGAGGTAGCCCAACAGGCACCCCGAAAGAAGGGAAGAGGGCTGTGGAACTGTACCATGCACAGGATACCTAGCTCAGTGATGATGAAGGAAAGGAGAGAGAGAGAGTCGGATTGTAGATCACAGGGTTGCAGGTTCAATCCCCACCCTTACCACTCCCATGGTTGAAGTGCCTTTGAGCAAGGCACCTAACCCCACATTGCTCTAGGGGCTGTAACCAATAACCTGTAATATCTGTAAGTCACTTTGGATAAAAAATAGGAGCAGCTAAATGTAATATACTGTACTGTACTACTGGTTATTCATGCCCCTGACCCAACCTGGCAACCCTTGGGCTGACCTACAGCAACAAGTTGTGCGAGTTTTCCTCTCATTCTAATCACTGAAATGTCAGAAAACTTGGGGTCTTGCCTGGAGCAACTGACTGACGGTGGCAGGCTGAAAATAATGTCCTCTTGACTTAATATTGTTCCAAACAATTTTTGGAAAATCTCATCTAGTTGTCAGTCAGCGTGCCACATGGGTGTACAAAGCATGATGTAGGTGACGTATGTTCCAACAACAAACACCACTATTCTAAGAGTATAATGCATTGCTTGAAGCCAACAATTGTTTTCAAATAAGCTCTTAGTTTGACAATGACGGCATTGCAGCGAGACACACCCATGCAATGTATGGTGCCCTGAGGGGATTTGTTTAGGGTGGGGCTGGTTGAGATTTGATCAAAACATTCACTGTGAAACACTGGCTCTTTAGACAGGTCAAAGATACTTCCTTTAGCCCAATCAATCCTACAGTGATAAGCAAATAAACAAACATACAAAGCCTTGTCACCATTATTAATGATTCATGTTTAAAAGGCATTTTTGACGTCTTAATGCTCAAAGAGGTATTCTTGTTAATGAAAGGAGCTTGAGGAAACAATGACAGCTGTAAACTCTGAGTTGTAAAGAAAATATTCCCCAGTACAGTTTATAGCTGTTTATGACAGTTTCACCACACCTAACACATGTTGGGTGTGTAACAGCTTATCTTAAACTACTACACAGTTTGAACCCCGATATATTACCAGAGAATTAGATCATGACGAGGAAATGGACAGGGAAACTTTTTTGATAAAAAAAAACAGGAAAACCCAACTGGCTGGTTTGCAATATGTTCTAAAATGGCTACTTTCTGTTTTACCAGTGGACATTGCATTTGTCAATGTGTGTCATGGGCAGTGTGTAACATTATACTTTACCATTCCATTATTGGGGTGGGCAGCACTACCTTTATGGATGGTGCATTTTTTTACCTGGCTGTTAAATTAGTTAGTCAGTAAGCCTTAATCTGATTATTTGTATCTCTTCAGCTGTTTTGAGGCAGGCTAGAACTGTGCAATGGCTAGCTGCTTACGTGTGAACTGCTTACCTGCATTCATACAGTTTGTTTATTTTAAAGCCTGTCACCCAGATGACCATGCTGATGTCTACTTGGTCTGTTCCCTTAGAAAACGGGAGATTTATTTAGTAACCATTAGAAACCAATTTCTCAGTTCACAAACATTTAATCTTTTTAGTGTGAACACCTCAGATGATTTGAGACAGACAGTAGGTGCTGGAACCAGCACTGTAGCACAGTCTCAGTCAGAAACGTTAAAAAAACCCAACAAAACAAAACAAAACATTGTAACTTTGGGGGCAAATATATCGTATACGGTGAGCTTTAAAGGGACAATTCCAATAGTCTAAAACCACAAGTTGACAAAATGACATGGCGGCGAACCATTGAGAAGGAGCTCCAGCAGCATCATCAAAACTGGGGGACCATCCAGAAGTTGGCTACAGACAGACCTAAGTGGAGAGACTTTGTTGCTGCCCTATGCGCCGAATGGCGTGATGGGGTTAAGGAAGTAAGTAAAACCATGACTTCTCACCTCCATAGAAGAGTCCGGTGGCCGTGCACATCCTCCACTGGCCCTGGTACATGCCAGGCGTCGCGGGGCTACGCATCTGTACGCTCACATCCGAGATCTCTTGTGGATCCAGTGACCGCACCATCACGATGTTCACGTGCCCGAACTGGTCTCCTCCCACATACTTTAGGCAGACTCCAGGGGGCCACGACTCTGCGCCTGTGTGGAGGGGTCGCAAAGAAACACACAGTGGGTTTTCAACATCATGTTGTATTCAGAAGTGTTTATGTAACTGAGGTGTTCCCGTGCAGTCCGTCCCCCTCGGGTCTTGAACTCTCCACCTCCTAGTCAACCAGAACCGTATTAAGACACTGTGGTGCCCCTGGGCACTACAGCTCGCAGGTGCCCCCTTGATAAACATATGTAGTTTGTCTCATGTGGTGCCCCCTAACTGGCTGTAAATGGTTGGTGCCCCTGGACAATGTGCCACTGGACCGTATGGATAATCTGGCCCTGAGTCAACGCATCGGTTTGTGTATGGGAGTCACAGCACGATACCGCTGAGTTACTGGACCAGTCTGATAGCCCAGCGCTACCGATACTGTATGATGCTTCCGGAGGGAGGTTAACTAGCGTTCCACACCACACTGGAAGTTGGCCTTTGTTACATTTAGTTATAAGCAACTGGACTTCCTCTGGGTGGGGATATTTCGATCCTCATCCAAGGAGCTTAGTCATTTCCGTTTGCTGTGAGATGACAATCCAATACTTACTCTTCCCTAGAGTCTAGACAAGGGGTGGGGAATCTTTTTCATTCTAGGGGCCACTCTAGGGGCCAAATTACTCAGAGGGCGGTAAAAGTCCTCCAAGGGTCATACAATGAACACAAACCAGGATTTCCCCCTGCACTTTTAGGCCTATATCCTCTGAATATAACTTAATTGCATTGCAAATGTAATTTCCAAGATTTCTTTACAAAATGTCATTTCATGTGAAGCTGCATAACATTAAAATTGTCTCAGGGGCCGGATAAAACGGCCTCAAGGGCCCTCCAGTCATAGGTTCCCCACTACTGGTCAAGACCAAACATTACCAAATCTGATGAACACAACTTCTTCAAAATCCAAGAGGTCCAGCTGCTTATAATTAACCCTTTTGGGAAAACATTACTTGGATGAACGAGACTCTTCAGACCGCTCAAATTGTAAGTCACTGGACTTCTGATAACCAATAGTCATTTAAAAAAATATATATTTTTTTTTTTATGGGCTTTTATGCCTTTATTTGACAGGACAGTTGAAGATGGTGACAGGAAGCGAATGAGGCAGAGAGACAGGGGAGGATCGGGAAATGACCCCGACCGGACTAGAACCGGGGTCTCCGAGGGTGGGCATGCAAGCCCAAATGTTGGGGGCTTAGCGCGCTGCGCCACAGCGCCACACCAATAGTCATTTTAAGCGGTTTGAATTCAACTTCATAGTAGTAGTGATACTGTGATACTATCCATAAATACAAGTTGTATTGTATTTAACATAAAATTACACAATTTTGTTACATTCAAGCCAATTTCCATAGTTCTGCTGGTTTTCGTTCATGTCACCCACATAGATGGATTGCAGTACCTGTGTTCTGTATTCTCCAGGTTTTTGTGAAAGGTGTGTCTGGTGGTACAGACTCCCCCTCTCCGATAGTGACATCCTCCACAAAGGACATGGATGGTGCTGTAATGTTAGGACTTTCAAAATCATAGTAGGCTCCGATGGCTGCTTGTAGATTCCTACAGTCATGAAATAACATGGGTGAATAATTTCATAATGATCCTTTGAAGAATACCACAACTTTAAGACGTACAAAGAATAATGACACAGTAACTGCAATATGCATCTTCGCATGTATTACACCATAGTATAAAAGGTCAAGGGACTTGTGTCAGTATAGAACCTATTTTAAGGAGATCCAGGTTAGTAATTATTGAGGATACACTGCTGGTGTCGAAAGAGCACAGTGCTAATTTTAGTAGGCGCATTCCTTGAGTAAGCGTCACGTGACAGTGAGCGAGTTAGCCCATTGAGAGTAAATAGAATGGAGGCCAAAATTCTATTTCATTGTTGAAGCCAAGTTGGAGCCAAGGTTGGACCCAAAAAGACCAAAAAATGGCCAAATCCCATTCATTCCTATGAGAGACATAAAACCCTGCATCTCCCTTAAATGCCACTCCAGGGGGATCATTTTTCGCTCAACTAGTAGGTCCCCTTGCTCTCCAACTTACCAGGGTGGTGATTTTTTGTGGTGATGTTTTATTTTAGAGAGATATTAAAAGTTAAATTGACCAATGAGCATCAGAACATGGTTTGATTGACCATTAGAAGTCTTGTTGTTGTCCAATCAGCACCTGCGTTTGGCGTTGCTAAGGTGGAATGTAAGTTGGAATGTTCCCAAATCTGGCTTCAAAGCGTTGAATGGCAAATAGCGTTGATTTGGCGTCCATTCTATTTACTGTCAATGAGTTAGCCCAATGCCGCATGCAAGTCTATTCCAACAACAACTTACTACTACGCTCAATAAATAACGTGTCTTTTTGACGGTATTCTTCACCTGTTTTTTCTGACCATGCTACTGGCTGATTTTCAACAATAGACACTATTCTGATATTCCAAACAAACAACACAGCTTCACTTTTGGTTTGGTGAAGGAGGTTCTGGAAATACTAGCGCACGAGCACTCCCGTCCAGTCTCTATAATTCTGAGGCATAGAGCTATACAGAAAAGGCTGGATGGCAAAAAAATAAAAGACATAGTTCTGTGAGATCACGAGGCCAATCAACAAGCCAGGAGAATTCCAACATTTCAGGATTTGCAGCTGCATGATGTTACGTAATGTAACTGCGGCTCATGTACGGAGCTTTGGAACCGTGCCATCAACTGACTACGTTCCCTACCTGAGTAGCCCAGTAAAACAATGAAGCTAAAATATCTCAATATTTAACACATATAAAATTATACAATATTTGTAACATTTGGAAAATAAATAGATTGTCTGGTTTAATGTAAACTCTTGAACAAGTTGGCTTGCGAACGTTCGACAGCTGACGTTACGTCGGGGAAACCCTACCCTTCAGTTCCTGAAGCGATCTAACTAGCCACCGAGCTGACATCTGCTAGTGAGCTAGCGATAGCCATCAACTTGGCCTCTTCTAAACTCTGCAGCAACACTTGACAACACTGTAAATTACAGCACTTATTTCCACAGGACAAATCTTTCCGTGACGGCAGTCTGTTGAACACGACTTAAAATATTTATCACATTGCCCAAGTCCTGTTGACTCTTCTCAAAAAGAAGCCTGGCAGTTTTGTTAGCTGGCTAATATTAGCGACCACTATTTTGATCTTGGCTAACATTAGCTACTGGAAAGCAAGCATTCAGTAGGAGGTCAAGGGCTAACCTGTTAGCTAATGTAGGGGACCGTTCAAGACAGAGGCTCACTTCATTTCTTAAAATAACTGCATTGGTAGCATCTCATTTTTGGTAACAAAGAAGCTCTGGCATTACTACCGGGTGCAATGTCGATGATACTGACAGAGGTTACAGGAAAACTGCTAACACAAGCTTGACATTATTGCTAAGGCCTCAGATCCCCGAGCTCACCAGTTTGTCATATCCAAGAAGAAGGCGCAGCCAGCAGGGTTAAGTTGAAAGCCCAGCAGTCTTTGGAATTCGGTGATTAAGATATCTTTGTCAGTGGTGCCCATGCAGCTAAATTTCTGCATGAGCTCCGGGTCTAAATCTATGTCCATGCCCTCCATCGCGGGTCCCCGGGTACAGCGACAGGGTTCCTCTTTTAATTTAGTCCGAGGCCTCTCTACCAGTCATAACAACAAATCCAAAAACAACAGGAGTGCGCATGACATTACAGTGGCCGACTGTGGTGCGCTCACAGACTGTACAGATGGATCAGGAATTCTCGTTCTTGCTTTGCCCTACGCTACGCTGTTCAACCTGGTACACGCCTCTTTACCCCCCAGATCCAGAACAACCACCACAGAGAGGGCAACATTATAATAATAATAACAATAGGAAATGGTCAGTCTAGATTTCTATTTTGGTTAAACCACAGTGCACCAGAACTGTTTTCTGGCTTTCATTGAGCAATGCCACACAGAAACATCTCTTAGGCTGTACAAAAATCATAAAATGTCAATTAGACATAAAGTGAGCGTTTAAAATGTGTTTTCTGGTAGTATATTCCAAGCAGCATTGAAACAGGCCTACTGCCCATTCTAGTGAGTCTTTCAGTCTATTCCAACAGACCATTGTAAATTTAAACAAGGTTGTCACAGTTAGTAGGCCTAATGGTAGGCCTAGGCCTAAAATAGAATAGAATAGAATAGAATAGAATAGAATAGAATAGAATAGAATAGAATAGAATAGAAAGCCTTTATTGTCAGTATACAAAGTATACTGAGATTTTAGCTTCCCTACGAAGTGCACAGTCCTTTATAGATGAGCATTGTCCAGTAAGTGTGTGTTCATTGTTGTAACAGCTTTGGGGAAGAAGCTGTTCTTCATCCTATTGGTTATGTCCTATATAAAATATGTCAGATAGAACATATCAAGTTATGTTATGTAGCTACAGCTCATGTTTTCAAGTTCACCATACCCCCAATGATACTATGGCCAATGACATACCATTTGTCTGTGCTCTTTTGTACATACTCTTGTGGCTAGAGACTCTGAACTAGTTACCAGCCACAGCCGAGTTTTAGCAGCATTTGGCTGGTTGGAAGACCTGTGTCAGTGTCAAGCCCTGGTGTGTGTGTGTGTGTGTGTGTGTGTGTGTGTGTGTGTGTGTGTGTGTGTGTGTGTGTGTGTGTGTGTGTGTGTGTGTGTGTGTGTGTGTGTGTGTGTGTGCGCGCGCGCGCGCATGTGTGTGTTTGTCTGCACGTCTGCATAATTCATTCATTCTTCTTATTATTATTATCATTATTAGCCACTATATGCCAGTGGACTAATGGATCTGGTTAGCCTACTTAGGTAAGTCTAACTGAAGAGTTCAGATGCAAACCCCCCTAAGTGCCTTTTCAGAAAATAATCTTAATTCATTTTTATTTAATACAAAGCTATCAAAATTGTATATTTTTCTATTTTATTTATGTAATATAACTATTTATATGTATTATCAAGTACATGAAATTAAACCAAACCAACAATGGGGTTCTCTAAAAATATAGAAGTGCATGTCTTCATACATGGAGTTAGGGGGTTTTGCATCTTAACTCTTAGTAGGCCTCATGTTTTTAATCAATAGTAGTAGCATGTTAGTTTAATACAATTTAATCATAATACAAATAAATAAAATCGAAGCATGTTAAATAAACATTGAATGTATTGATAATTGAAATGGTCTATGGCTGCATTTGTATCTGAATATCTGTATCTTTTAGAATAGCTGTCTTTTTCTGTTACCTAACTCTCTAGAGACATTAAACTGTTGTAAAGTTCATTGCAAAGGTGGGCAAAAAAGTCAGTGTTATGGTTGTTTTGGTTAGGGTTTTTTTTTGTTTTGTTTTTTTTTGTTCAGGTTTATGTTCTTATGTTCTCCAACTTTCACACATACCATTCTCACACCATAGTGATAAATATGTTCAGAAAAATACCTATCAAAGGGCCAAATCTACAAACTACACTGAAGTCCATCGGCCATGGGTGTTTCCATCTGTGTAAATTTACAAAAGCTTTGATCTTCAGCAGATGTCGCTATAATTCCTCTTTCCACCACAGTTTACATCAAAGCCCCCTCTCGTGACATTTTCGCAATGTATTGTGGGATGTTGGAAGACCGAGATGAAATGACCGGTGTGTATGGAAGTGTCCGACGGAGGGAATGCAGAAGATGCTAAATAGACCGATATGCCAAAACGGTAAATGTAGTTAAACGTTTAAACCAGCATATCTTCCTGACCAGTGGACAATACGGACAGAAATGGCGGGGATTATTAAGAAGCAAATCTTGAAGCATTTGTCGAGGTGAGCAAACAAAGATTCCAGTTAACGTAACTAAATGTTTTGTGTTTTTCTAGGTTGAGATTGATCAGTGCGTGTACACTCTTCAATCTCAATTATGGCAAACCCCTAAAATGCAGTGACAACCGAGACGAAATGGGTCAGATTCCACAGAAACAAGTCCAACCGCACTGTACCATGACGCCTACATTTCTGTTTACTAGAGCGTTTTGCCACTAGCCTGCTGCCTAGCCTGCACAATTACACTCAGTGCTTTAATTATGTGTGCCCCGTCGTCAAAAAGCAAGTTGCTTGATTCACGAACACCTACATTGCCTACTTAGTGTTGGTGGATATTTTCACGCTGCCCTTAATGTGTTTCCCGACCCCAGTGTCTATGATCGTGATGAAGGATGGAGCTGTTATCACGGTATTTAATGACATGTCACTTATAAATCCAAGCCATCAATTCTTAATCTCCTTCAGTCTGGAGGATAACGGAGTAGCCTACAGCTGACGACCAGTTTTCATCTCCTCTTCTGTAATTCGTAATTCGCCAAGTACGTCTGTCAATGTACATTTAATATATCAATTAATAGCACAGTCTTGATCATTCAAGTACGATAGATTTCACTTTTGTCCGGGGTCACGTCACTGATGCATGATTTCTAATCAGAGAGTGATGAGCCCACCCCTATCGAAGACAGATACCATTGTTCTCTATATTAGCTTTGTTTGTGATGTACAGTAGTTACAGGACTTGATGTTTCTGTCCCTGGAACTTGGTCATCATCACAGATTGATGAATTCAACAAGCCAAGTGTATAGATCAGTAACTAGGCTACATCCTTTATAACTGGTTGTAACAGTCTCAGAATGAATGACATTACATTGCATAGCGGGCAAGCATTGCTATTCGTCTTTGTTTGAGTCTGGAGTCTTATTTGAGTTGAGTGTGTCTGATGATGCCGATGGCTTACATTTTGTGCAAAAACATCAGGAGCTTCTGATTGAGTTTTGAAAACAGACTGAAGTAATAAGTAGGTGACACATGAAGCTCAGGTGGATGTCCTGCTTGGCATAAAGCCCTCACTCTTCCCCTCACACTCATCTTAGACCTGACTTGACCATCTTTCCTAATTCAGAGACGTGTCGTCGTCTAATGTGCTGCCTGCTGCCTCTCCGTGAAAGCACATGCTTGGTGCAGAGTGACTTCCAAGGCAGACCTGAGCGTGTGCCAGGCAGGGATTCACTCAGTGCCTGTCGCTCTCTTCTGCGTCACACAGTGCTGCTTTGTGGTGGTGGTGGTGGTGGTGGTGGTGGTGGTGGACACATCCAGATTGTGTCTGGTGCTGTCAATATGCTGTGGCTCTGGCTGGCTAGATGAGATTGGAGATGCACTGGTGTGTGTGTGTGTGTGTGTGTTTGTCCCTCCTGACACACAGGCTCTCCAAAAGCTGCCTCTGGCGCAGCTAGTGGGTAAACATGATTTGATTGATGAGCTTGGGCCTCTGTGAAATGGCAAATGATTTCAGACTAAGTGTAGCTCATTCAGGGAGGGTAGTGGAGCGAAAGATGATGACTCACAAATGTTTTCTCCCCCATTCTTGCCTAATGCCTCCATAAAGTATAGCAGTGCCACTACTACCAGTCTTTAGCACACAATATAGTTTTTTTCCTTCTCTTTTCTCCATTCTTATGAACTTTGAATGACATTTATGTATCATAATGTGCTATATAAATATGTTTGATTGATTGATAAAGCATAGCATTGCCAGTACTAACTTACCACTCTTTACCACAGAGTACTTTACACACATAACCACTCTTTATGATGAGCAGTGCCAGGTCTGACATATTTATGATTAGATTTTCATTGCTTCTTTTTAAACAATGCAATGATTTCAGACTAAGTGTAGTTCATTCATGGAGGGTAGGGGAGAGAAAGATGACGACTCACAAATCGTTTTCTCCCCCACTCTTGCATGATGTCTCTGTCATGATGTCATTATGCTGAAAAATGCTGGAACCAACTTCCTGACCAAATTAGAACTGCCCCAACAGTATCTTGTTTTAGAAGGAAATTAAAAACAACTTGATTCTAATCTGCCTTTGGTGAAAGTTAGTTAATTACACACTATCTATAACACAATATAGTTTTTTTTAAGCACCAAGACACTTTATTTTTGTATTACTTGATTGTTAGACATTACATGATTGTTATAGTGGGTGTTTAAGCTTAAATGTTACAAGTTCTACCTCAATTTGATAATGTTAAAGGAATGTTTATTTTTAACTTGAGACCTGGAATGTTTGTCATTTTTTAACCTTTTTTTAAACCCATATCGGCCCCAAATATTGGGTATTGGAAATCGGGTATCGGCCAAGGGGGATGAAAAAAAAAATCCGTATTGCATCGGCCATTAAAAAAACCTGTATCGGTCGACCCCTATTCTTAAGCACATTGAACGACATTTCTGTGTGATAATGTGCAATAAATATTTTTGATTGACTGATTGATTGATAAAGTATAGCATTGCCACTACTACCACTCTTTAGCACAGAGCTTAAACTGCGATGAGCAGTGCCAGGGCTGACATATTCATTAGATTTCCATTGCTTCCTTTTAAACAAAGTGGCATTGAGTGATTCTGTTTTTTCTGACACAGGGTGGAGAGTGGAGCACAACCCCATTGTAAGGTCTGGTGTAGAGGTGTTTGATTCACAGAGGTCTTGCTTGGAAACAAAATGTTCTGTGTATCCTTTAGAAAGCTTGAGCAGAATCTTGAAATTCCTGACCACATAGTGTAAGTAGCTCTGGCTGAGGGCTGAGAACTGTGTGTGTGGTGACTGCAGGGGGTTGGAGGAACGGGACGGAAGGGTCAGGGGGGCCAGAGTGGTGTGGTGTGGTGGGTGATGCTGCTGATTCAGACAGGGCAGCACTGTGTTTCACTTCGTAGAATAGAACAGAGACACTGTCTCCTGTCTTGCGCCAGCTAGCATTGGTGTGATTGGTGGTGTCCCTGTGTCAGGGTGAGCTGAGAGCAGCGCTGCTTTTGAGAGCCATGGAAACCATTCCTGTGCTGTACTGTAGATCCTTCTGTGCTACTCACAGGTCTCGGTCTGGGAACTGGGGTGCATTTCTCGAAAGCATAGTTGTTAGCAGTTAGCAACTTGGGTAGTTGCCAATGGGAAATTGCATTGCAACCAACAAAGTAGCTACCGTAGTTAGCAACTACGCTTGCGAGAAATACACCCCAGTGTTGTTCACCCGGACCTCACAGGTTCCTGTGCAAGGCTACTTTTCAAAGTAGTCTTCCCTGCTGATGTAGTCCAAAAAGCATGGAGCCAAGCCAGCAAGCAGCAAGCACCCTATTTTGAGTCATGTCTCTGTGCAGTGTGCGAGTTCCTGAGCGAGGCTTATTTTCAAAGCAGTTTTCCCTTCTGAGTGCACTGCAGTCCAAAAAAGTATGAACTGGAGTAAGCCAACAAGCAAACACCCTGGATTGAGTCATAGTGTAGTGAATCATCATTTCTGAAGCACAACAGAAGAATAATTCATCAGACTGCATGTTTTTTTCTCTTTAAAGCACAGGCAGGATATTAACCCTCACTTGCACTCGATTTTTATTGTCACCATGTTCCCTTTCCTTCTCCTCCTATTGTGCCTCTGTCTATATTTGGCAGGGTCTTCCTCTGAATCTTCCTCTCTCTACTAGGGCTGCACAATATATCGAAAATGTATCAATATCGTGATATCAAGAGTGGCGATATGCGTATCGCGAAAATTAATTAAAGTAAAACATTTTCTGTGTAATCCAATCACTGAATATCAACAAATGCTCAAGAAGCCCACCATGACCAAAGCCACGCCCCCCCACACAGACCAACAAATTAGTGACAAGATAAACACTCAGCTATAGTATTTCTAAATATCTTTAAAATATCGTTATCGAGGTATTGCATGCTGTTATCCAGTATCGATTTTTTTCTGATATTTTGCAGCCCTACTCTCTACTGTAGCTCTCTGGCTGTGTCCCTCCCTTTCAGTTTGGCTTTGCTGCCACACTCCCTTTCCCCTGTGTCTTCCTGCGTCTCCAAGCAGGGTGACTATCTCGGCTGCGTGTGTGCCCTGACGTCATCAGCAGTGTCCCCCAGACACGCGTGGCCCCTGACTGTCATGGGGTTTGACATGTTACTCATGCTCTTCCCGCTGCTGTGCTGTGTGCAAAAATAACAATGGGAGAGACACTGGAGCGTTTGCTCTTTTCTGACTTCAGTGTTCCAGCGTTGGGTTGGTCAGTCAGTTGTAATGCTCGTCTTGCTCTGGTGGGCGGTAGTAAGAAACTAAAGTAGAGTAGAGTAGAGTAGAGTAGAGTAGAGATCCTGAAAGAAATGAAGGTGTCCAGCAGCATACGTTATTGCAGGATTTAGCACATAGATAGCACACACCTTCAAACATTAGGCAAATCAAACATCTGTCACCCATCTACATACAAACATTAACTGGAGAGAGTAAAAAAAAAGACAAGAAGCATTTATCCTAACTCTTTTCAGTATTTCTGTGCTAGAGTGCTTAGTGTTAATCCAGCTAAAAGGGATATTTCAGTGGTGATGTGAGAGAAAGGGGTTTGTAATGGCCAGGGCCTAGGGAATAGTTATTTCAAGAACACCAAGCTCCCCCGTGGTGCATCTCCAGTGGATACACAATTTGAAAGGAACTTTGAAAGCAACTTCTTTTTTTCCATTTATTTTCAGTCTTTAGTCAGCTGAAGACTGAAAATAAACGGACAAAAGGTAAGTCATTGAAGAGTGCTGTGTGCTGAGATGTGAAAGAATGCAATCCCTCTTTCCTTTCAATGGCCAGGGCCTAGCTTGCATGCCTGCCTGTCTGCCTGCCTGCGGTGTGTGCACTGATGCAGGGCCTAGCCTAGCGTGTCTCCCTTCTCTGCCACTTCACTGCCTTGTCTAGTTGTTTCACTCAGCGTTTTGAAGAGCTTCCAATGAAAGAACAACTTGGCAAACAAATGATAGTATTAATAAACACCTGACCATAGATTAAGCCTATCTGATGTTTTTCACTCTTTTTCATCAAGCTGGGGAAGACCATTAATTAGCATCCTCTTGATTTAGCATATTAGAGGAAATTGAGGCCAAATGCGATAGAATACTGATCGGTAGATTTCTTAGATGTGGCTGGTTGTGGAAATAAAATATTGGCCACTGTTTTACAAGAATATGTGCTGCCTATATTACAGTACATTAAACCTAACAGACAGTTAAATTACTTTTATCCAAAGCAATTTGCAGTTAACTAAGTTTTAGGGCAGGGTTGACATTTCCTGAAGAAATGATGGGGTTAGATGCCTTGCTCACACCTCAGCGATGAATAAGACTGATTTGATTGTTTATTGACATCACATCAGCTTCCTCTTTGTTCTTTCTGTGGTCAAAGAGTAAACCAACGTTCTTCTTGCCAATTCGGGATTTGAACCTGCGACCTTCCAATCCCAAGAAGGCCCTCCGTCCTAACCAATAGGTCTCAGCAGCCCCAGCTCTGGAAAATTGTTCTGAATGACCTGCCCCTCTGTATTGTTGCTACTGAAAGAGAGTGTGTTTGCTAAGTGGGCGCGGTGGGTGCAGGCAAGAGCTCCAAAGTAGGCGTAGCCATAGCGAAAGGATGCAGGCAGAGAATCGTATATGAGAGTGAGATAAAACAGGTGGGTTCTTCTCCGGTATCCACTTTACGTCGGGTGAACGCCCCTTTAGGAGACCTTCGATTAGGAGACCTTTGGAGTCTTGAGATTGAGAATAAATTGAGTCCCCTTAGCGCTGTAGATGGCGGTAGCGCACGTCTTGTGCAAACACCACGAAAAGAGAAGAAGAAGGAGGGACAACGCCCCCTTAGGAGACCAAATTTTGAGCACACACTTTTGCATTGAGTGGGCGTGTTTCGATTCCTCTTTATTATATATCCAACCTCTTTGATGCAGGCTAACTGAGTCTGATTGTTATAGCAACATATCAATGTAAAGGCCCTCTTGGTAAGGCTTCAGACGTCAGTCAGACTTCCATTCAGTGGATTTGAATCAGACCAAGTTGCATCCGGTAGCATAGATGAATAGATATATACATTACATTACATTATATTACACTACATTACACTTAGTTAGCTGACACTTTTATTCAAAGTGACTTGCAGGTATTATTTACAGGGTACGCAACTGTTTTCTGCTTGAAACCAGTACTCGTTTACACCGGTTTCTCTTCAAAAGGGAACTTGTTGGACGTCATCGAAAAAGGCAAATATCGCCACTTTAGATCAATTTTCAATTCAAGAGATACAAATGCTGTGAGGCTCATAAGCTAAATGGCAAGTTGGACCCAATGGTAGATCAGCTGTCCAGTTGAATTGTAGCCTAATGCAGTTTATTATTCAAGTAATTGGAGCAAGCTGTTTTGTCTGCTGTGGCATAATGATAGAAACTCGCCACCCCAAGTTGCGCCACATGTTTGCTTGCAGACCAAAGATGGATGATATTATTGCCAATCCGCAATTCGCAATGTGCTTCTGAAAAAAAATGCTGGACTGTGTAGGGATAATGTGGCAACTGAAATTACGAATTGTGTTTGTGAAGTTGTTGTTCACTATGTAGCCAAGTAAAATGAAAGATATTGGCATACACAAAGAAAATGTTGATGTTGAACACAGTGGAAGCAATGGGCTTGATTAATATATTTATCTATTTATTATGATAGTTTTTACTAAACGAGACAAATTACATCCACATACAAATCAAATCACATAATTGCTACCGTCTGCTTATGGTCAATTAGTGAGTGAAAGACGTCTGTAGTGTGTGTGTTGTCTAAGAGGGGCGGAATCAGGTACCTCGTTTCTATAAATAGCGCAGAGCAGCCTTAGTGGCTCACTCAGCTGAATACATTATAGGGAATGTAGCCAGAGATGCAGCCAGCGCCTCTTCTTTGATCACTTCTCTTGCTCTCTAACACGCACACACACTTTCTCCCCTCTGACTCTGTCTGTCTTGCTCTCTCTCTCTCTCCCTCTCTCTCTCTCTCTCTCTCTCTCTCTCTCTCTCTCTCTCTCTCTCTCTGTCTGTCTCGCTCTCTCTCTCTCTCCCTCTCTCTCTCTCTCTCTCTCTCTCTCTCTCTCACACACACACACACACACACACACACACACACACACACACACACACACACACACACACACACACACAGACACGCACACATTCTATTTCACATACACATAGACATTTGCATATCTCTCTCTCTCTCTCTCTCTCTCTCTCTCTCTCTCTCCATTCTCTCCCTCTCTCGTGCTTTCTTTTCTCCGTTCTCGCTCCTCACTGTTTCCATTACTCCCCCTCTCTCGTCCTCTGTGTGCCTCTCTCCCTGCCTGCGTGCTCACACAAGACAAGAGAGAGCCTATTGTAGCATGTCAGTAGGCTGAGTCGGAGGATATCACCCTGAGGAGGAGGATGCCATCTCCGCTACTCAAGCAGTGCAGTGCCCGCCCGAGTCTTCTTTTGTCCCCTTGCCTGTTCTCTTTCAGCTCAACCCTTGTACCGGATACATTTCCTTTTCAAAAACCTGCTGCCATTCAGCGGTCTATAAGGGGCCTTGTATTTATTTATTTATTTATTTATTACTTTACTTACTTACGTACTTCCTTACTTACTTACTTTACTTATTCTCTGATGAAGACTAATCGACTAATGGACTTTCGACTTTAATCGATCAATGCATTAATTGCTTAAAAAACATTAATCGCAATTAATCGCCAATTCAACTGACAAGAGACCCAAGAGCATTTTATCTCAGTTTCTAATATACATTTTTAGATTTAGTAGGTTTTTTTTTTTCGAGAAACATGGAGATTTTGGGGGAAAATGCTGCTTATCAATTAATCGTAAGTCGATCGATAAGGCAATCAACTAACGATTAATGAATTAATCGATAATTTGCATCCCTACTCTAAAGAAATAAGAAATAGTTAGAAAGGCATCTGTGTGGCACCAGATTTCTTCCCTTTTGTTTATTTATTTATTTATGTGTTTGTTATGTTGTTTATTTTGTTTATTGATTTATTCATTTTGTCTTTGATTGTTTATCTATCTATTTATTTATTTATTTATTTATGTATTTATTTATTTATTTATATTTAGTCAGTCATGCCATGAAGGCTTCTGGTTTGGCTTCATGACAGGGGCAGAGAGGGGGTTGAAGAGTTGGTGCTCCCATGGGTTGGAGTGCTACGCTGGGAGAAGCCTTTAGGCGCTCACAGATGTAGCCTTAATCACATTACGCCCCAGACACACTGCCACTAACTGTCATTGTGACTGAACGGCGGGGAAAATGGGAGAGAGATACAGGCTGGTATGTGTATGTTGAAGGGTCTGCTTATTGGTACTTATTGGTGTGCGTGTGCATGTGTGTGCGCGCGAGTGTGTTTAGAGAGAGACAAGAGAGTTTGTCCATGATGCTTAGCATGTGTGTGCTTGTGTGTTCTCATCCCCATCCCCTCATGCATGACCTCATCAGACACATGTTGACTTGACCACGAGAGAGAGAGAGAGAGAGAGAGAGAGGGAGAGGGAGAGAGAGAGAGAGAGAGAGAGAGAGAGAGAGAGAGAGAGAGAGAGAGAGAGAGAGAGAGAGAGAGCGAGAGAGAGAGAGAGAGAGAGAGAGCGCGAGGGAGAGAGAGCAGAGAGAGAGAGAGAGCGAGCGAGAGAGAGAGCGAGAGAGAGAGCGAGAGAGAGAGAGCGAGAGAGCGCGAGAGAGAGAGAACGAGAGAGAGAGCGAGAGAGCGCGAGAGAGAGAGAGAGAGAGAGAGAGAGAGAGAGAGAGAGAGAGAGAGAGAGAGAGAGAGCTGTCCACTGTAGCCTGTGGTCCACTCATCTTTCTCTCCAAACAAACAGACAGTGTTGTGTTGAGAACCTTGTGGTCACCAGTTTGTTCTCCAGTAAGCTTAACTGCCAGCTACTCCTAAGCTCCTTTTACATGCTTCTGGCCATTGCTTGCCGAGGACATTAACTCTAAAACTGAGGCGGTAAAATGACCTCTGACATTTACAAGTCTGAAGAAGATGCAATGAAGGCCGAGGGCTGAGAGAAACTATCAGGAAGGGTTGCCAGATGTGACTGATTTCTAGCTCAATAAAGGGAAAAAAACATATGGAGACACTAAATGCTGGCCAATTTGAACTAAATTCTATTGATTTATATGACCATAAACCTACAGAAAAATCTACCCAATATGTTGTTTTACCTGCAGATAGGGTGGCCAGATGTCCGTCTTTTCAGTGCCTTGTCCGGCGTCAGGCACAGCATTAAGCCGGACGCCTAATAGATTAAAATGCATTAAAATGCATGAAATCTAAGAAACTCATTTCTAAGAAACACATTTCACATAAGACCCCCAGAATCCCCAGTCCAAAAATACAGTATGTCCTCCTATTGCTGTCACGGAGATGGTCACCCTACCTGCAGATGATCACCCTAAACGGCCCAATTGTAGGAAACTGCCAAAGCTGGCAACCCTGGTCTCAGGGATTGTGCCTGTAAATCAGGAATGGGATGGTCACTTCAGGCTGTATTTGACATTTGCAGTATAGGCTACTAGTACATGGTAATAATAACGTAGTGACTTTGAAATGTTCTTTATGCACTGAATTGTTTCTTGCTTTTTGACCTGGGAATGTGTCTTCAGACTGACTGCAATGCACAAGGCAGCTGGGGGGTCAGTGGACAGCAGGGGACAAAAGGGGACTGTTGTCCAGGGCTTTTCAGATGGCTTTGTCCTGGGCGGCCAAAGCAAAGCTGTCAGCGGTGGGGTTATAAGATAGGAAAAAGCACCCAGTGTCTTCCTTAATGGAGATCACCATGGTGTTCTTTTGCCATGTTTGTGCATTGGCCCACCAACTGTAGAGGCTAGTCACTGTCCTGCACAAGTTGTCTGACTAGGCTACCCTAACAGTAGGGTAAACGCCGAATGTTTGAAAGAAAAGCAGCCATTGAAGGAAGGTACTGAAGGTTGTTGTCCAGCTAGCAGGCAAGCTAGCCTAATGAATAAATGAAATAAACCCATTCTCCTATATTCTTATCTGCCCAGTGGTGGGAGCATAGTGATTACTGTGGCTACAAGCATGTAGCATGTGATGGAGATAACCAGTGCGCTATCAAGCATGTTACCAGGCTACTGGACAGGCAAAGGGTAACTTACTACTGACTAGCCAACTTATTATCAGCCACCAGCCCAATATACTTGTTTCTTTTTGACTAAAATGTATGCAAATTGGCTTTATTTTTGCACGTTTTCATAGGGTTTCACATGAATATTAAAACATGCTATACACAACCACATCAAATGTCTCGAAGTGTTTATTTGCCTAGATTTGTCCTGTCCAGTAGCTCTACATAACAGAATAACACCTCACCAGACATGATTATCCCAAATTATTAGCTGTTCAAATGTGTTCCAAGGAGCCAATTCCCCAGATTCACGGCGAAGCTAGGGCAAAGTTCAAGCCTGTCTTACTCTGACGGAAAGGGCCTGGCTGTATTCCAGAAAACTGGCTGTGTTCCAAAATTCTCAATTCTTAACGCTCCCCAGTTCAACAGCAGCCTTATCAATGAGAGTGTGCCTCGCCCTCGCCCATACTCTGAGAACTGTACATTATCATAGTAGTGAGAAGTGCTGTATTGAAAACCTAGCCTGCATTCCAGAAAACTGGTTAGGCATTCTCAAACATTAAACTGTTAAACAGCTCTTTGTAGGCCCAATCCCAGTAATTCAAATGTTAACTCCTTCACTTCACATTTAGTGCAGCATATTATTAGCCAATTATTAGCTAATGCACTAAAGCACACTTCAAAGAGAAAAAAGTCGTCATTTTGCACCCAGGTTTTTATGTTGAAAAAAGTCAATTATTCCTTATTTGTTTCATACATTTGTGTTAAAAGTTGCTCACAGTTGTTAGTGAAGGATTAACAATGTGAAAAAAAATCCTTAAAATAGTGCCATTTTCTCCTTGCTGCACCAAGAACTTGTATCTGGACAAGACCATCACAACAGTGCTTTGGCGAGCACAGGGAGCTGCATCCTTTATATGAAATATGCAATACAAAAATGTATGGATGACTGAATATATGAAATCTAACCATAGCTATTTTTGTGCTCTTTTTTTCCTATCGCAGGTTCACCAAGAACCTGTCCCCGGACAAGATTAACCTGAGCACGCTGAAGGGGGAGGGGCAACTGTCCAATCTGGAGCTGGATGAAGAAGTTCTGCAGAACATGCTGGACCTGCCAACATGGCTGGCCGTCACACGAGTATATTGCAACAAGGCTGCCATCAGGGTAGGTGTCTGTTGTCATAAGCTGTAAGATATTTTATTGCAGGGGGATGTTATTGCAAGTTGGGTTGGTGCTGCAGAATATGCTGGACCTCCCCACATGGCTGGCTGCCACTAGACTCTGGAGTATGTTCCAACAAGGCTGCCAACAGGGTAGGTGTTGTCATAAGTGCTCTAGGCTGTAAGATACTGGGTACATAGTATATAGTACTGTACTACCTAGTGCAGAACATGCTGGGACTGCCAACATGGCTGGCTACCACTGGAGTATATGGCAATAAGGCTGCCATCAGGGTAGGTGTCTGTTGTCACAAGCACTTTATGCTGTAAGATATTTTAACTATTGCAGGGAGATGCAAGATTGCAAGTTGCAAGATTGCAGATTGCAAGTTGGGTAGGTGCTGTAAAGCATGCTGGAAGTGCCAACATGGCTGGCCGTCACATGAGTATATTGCAACAGGGCTGCCATCAGGTTAGGTGTCTGTTGTCACAAGCGCTCTTATCTATGCTGTAAGGTATTTTAACTATTACACTGGGAGAGGTTATTGCAAGTTGGGTAGGTGCTGCAAATCATGCTGGAACTGCCAACATGGCATGGCTGGCATGTGGTTGTATGGGTTCAGAAGTTGTATGGGTTCAGCAAGAAAAGACCATTTGGTTATTCAGACAGTTTACTGAGCTGTTTGTCTTAGAGTAAAATATAACATTTGGTTGAGACACTTGTGGCTAGAGCCACTGGAGACTTGCCAGATAGCCTACTGCTCGTCTGGTAGACAAACGGGTGAGGCATAAATGCAATTCCGCTGTGTGCAGTGTGCAGTGTTCACTTGTGTGCTGTGGAGTGCTGTGTCACAATGACAAAGGGAGTTGGAGTTTCCCAATGGGCTTACACTATCACTTTCAAACCCGCCTAGCGGACACAAATAATTTTGCCTGGCAAGTTGCGACAGCAGAATGGCTATGGCTAACGAAAACCGGTTGCTTGATTGGCCACTCTGTTGGCCACGGCTATAACGGCATTTGAACTTGTACCTATAACGAGAACGGTATGGCCCCATCCACAGCCCTCTATCTGAATGGAGCGATTCCAGACTAATATTCTCATGTTACTCTGGCTCTCCAGGCTATGGGCAGTCATGGGCAGTCATGGGCAAGCGGTTAGGGCACTCAGACTTGTATCCCAAAGGTTGCCGGTTCGACTCCCGACCCGCCAGGTTGATGGGGGGGGGGGAGTGATTTACCAGTGCTCTCCCCCATCCCCCATGACTGAGGTACCCTGAGCATGGTACCGTCCCCCCGCACTGCTCCCTTGGGCGTCATTGTGGGCTGCCCCCTTGCACGTGTGAGGCATGAATGCAATTTCGTTGTGTGCAGTGAACAGTTGTGTGCTGTGGAGTGCTGTGTCACAATAACAATGGGAGTTGGAGTTTCCCAGGTGGGCTGTCATTCATTCTTTATTTCAGATACTATGCAATGCTAGTGTGGTTTCACTAAATACCTGAAGCAGCAGGCACAAGGCCAGACTGTTAAGTCAGACAGCAGCCTCAAACTAACACTGAACCTCCTCCTACCAGCGAGCAGCGAAAGTCTTTGAATTAAAGCATCCAGCGTATGGATTTGGGTCATGCCTCCTCCCGTAGGGATCCCCTGTTGCAGCACACTGCAGCATGTTTCTGTAGTAGTGTTTCTGTGCTACTACTGTAGCATCCTTGAGGTGCACTCTAAAGGATTCCTTCTTTGCAGCCTTAGTAGTAGCCTGGCTTTGCAACTACAGGTCGGTACAGTCGGTAAGACCACCCATTTCCTCGATCAACCGCAATGCGAGCTGGTGTATCACACCCCAATCACAGCTGGAAATGCTCAAAACTGATTTGTTTCCTATAGAACTTGAAAATGTGTAGATGGTGTGCGTGGCAAACAGGCAAAAACTTTGTGCTGTGTCACACAGTTGGTATGGACTGGCCCAGGGAGGTTAGCCCTGTAGTGCGCTCTAAATGGATGAGGGCTGCGTGGAGAAACTGGTTAAAGCTGACACACCCAAACACCTGACCTGGGAGCAGGACAACCAAATAATAGAAAAGAAAAAAGTCAGCTTCAACCAGTATTTTTTTGCCCTCAATTCTTTTTATTTTTTTAATAAGATTCGAGCAGAAAAATCCAGGTTGAAGCAGACGTTTTTCTCTTTATCTTCGTGGTAGTGAAGTCTAGCTCCTGGGAGTTAGTGTTGTCTTCTACTACAGTTCCGCCCCCATAATGGGGAGCATCAATATTCCAATCGACCGGTGCGCGGGTAATTACAGTGCCCTCCATAATTATTGGCACCCCTGGTTGAGATGTGTTTTTTAGCTTCCAATTATTTTATTTTTTTTCTAAATAATATGGGACCTTAATGGAAAAAAAGAGAAAAATCCAACCTTCAATACAAGTGCATTTATTCAGTGGGGAAAAAATCCCACATAAAGAAATAATTATTTGACATCAAATAATGTGTGTCACAATTATTAGCACCCCTGGTGTTAATATTTTGTACAACCCCCTTTTGCCAACAAAACGGCACCTAATCTTCTCCTATAATGTTTCACAAGATGGGAAAAGACAGAAAGAGGGATCTTCAGCCATTCCTCTTTGCAGAATCTCTCTAAATCATCCAGAGACCTGGGTCCTCTCCTCTGTACTCTCCTCTTCAGCTCACCCCACAGGTTCTCAATGGGGTTGAGGTCAGGGGACTGAGATGGCCATGGGAGGAGCTTGATTTTGTGTCTGGTGAACCATTTCTGTGTAGATTTGGCCATATGTTTAGGGTCATTGTCTTGCTGAAAGACCCAGTGACGACCCAGCTTCAGCTTTCGGGCAGAGGGCAACAGATTTTGATTTAAAATGTCCTGGTATTTCAAAGCATTCATGATGCCATGCACCCTAACAAGGTTCCCAGGGCCTTTGGAAGCGAAACAGCCCCACAGCATCACTGACCCACCCCCATACTTCACAGTGGGTATGAGGTGCTTTTCAGCATGCGTATCTTTCGTGGTACGCCAGACCCACTTAGAGTGTTTGTTGCCAAAAAGCTCAATCTTGGTCTCATCTGACCAAAGCACACGGTCCCAGTTGAAGCCCCAATACCGCTTGGCGAACTCCAGACGCTTGCGTTTATGATTGTGAGTGAGGAAAGGTTTTCTCCGTGCATGCCTCCCAAACAGCCTGTTGGCGTGTAGACAGCGCCTGATGGTTGATTTGGAGACTTTGTGACCCCAGGATGCTACCATTTGTTGTAATTCTGTAACAGTGAGCTTTGGAGATCTTTTGATTTCTCTTACCATCCTCCTCACTGTGCGTGGTGGCAAAATAAACTTGGGTCCTCGTCCAGGCTTGTTTACCACTGTTCCAGTTGTTTTGAACTTCTTAATTATTCCTCTCACAGTGGATATGGGCAGCTGCAGTTGAGTGGCAATCTTCTTGTAGCCTCTGCCTGACCTGTGAAGGTCGACGCACATCTGCCTCACTTGTATGCTGTGTTCCTTTGTCTTTCCCATATAAGATAAGAGGATAAGAGAAATGGCCTCGGTGTCACGTCATATTTATACCCCAGGGAAACAGGAAGTGATGAATTACTAATTAAATGTTCCTACATACTCTGGTAAACTTTGTAAACTACTGTAGAAATGACAGAAATGCTTCAATTATATTTATTTCCTGGGAATTGTTAAGGGTGCCAATAATTGTGGAACAGGTGATTTAATGAAAAATAATTATTTTTTAGTCAGGGATTTTTTCATTTTCTTACAATTCATTTGAGTTGAAGGCTACATTTTCCTACAATTTTCAGTGTGACAGTATTCTTCTGCAATAAACACTGAATTTATTTAAGGCTTTTAACACATCTCAACCAGGGGTGCCAATAATTATGGAGGGCACTGTATATACCACGCTATTTTCATGGCTAGACAGCTACAATTGTACCTCTCGCTCTAGTAGCGGTGTGTAATTACAAGCAGCTGTTTGTGATATTGATGTTATGTGTTGATGTGGTGTATTTCCAATACTGCAGTCCCTTTTACCATGTTGTTCACGGTGCTTTTGACATTTTCATTCACAATACAATATATCAGTGGTTCGCAACCTTTTTTGAACAAACGCCCCCTTGACCTCATCATAAGCCTCCCAATGCCCCCACTGACCTCATCATAAGCCTGCCAACGCCCCCCTTAGTATTGAAAAATTAAATAGACTAATGCCCCCCAATGGGAACTAAGCCCCGCCCCCACTCAACGTCCCTTGGAGGGATGGAGCGCCCCCGTTGAGAAACAATATATTATACATATACAGTAGATACATATATGGGTCAATGACGTTTATTTGGGCTCAGATGTCAGGTGGTAGAACAGCAGCTAATGCCCATAAATGAATTAGTAATTGGCAATTTCAGCAATGAATATGCATCTTAGATAATCCACTAAAACAAAATAATCTAATCCATACAATAGTGGTATCAGACGTCATTGCACCACCCTGTGTGCTACTCCTAAAATGTCATTGACCCATAGGTGGATATTTAAAATAATATATAAAGCGTGGATGGTATTGTATGCTCTGTATGTGTTCCTCTCATCTGTATCTGTGTCAGATGTACCAGATGTAACAGATGTACCATCTGTACCATCTGTACCAGATCTCTATAGTATAGTACATTGCAACTTGGTTTCTTCTTTCGTGAATTGAGAGAAAAAAAGCCCAACCACAGTGACTTTCAAGTTTTTCAGAGAACTTGCACCCTACTTGGAAGAGCTTGCATCATCACTGTACGTCATGAGAAGTCTTGCCACCGCCACCATCACACTTCATCTAATTTATCAACTGGGGACCGGAATAGTGAACAGCACAAGATGCCACCCTGCCCCTTATCATCAGAAACGCAAACGGCAAATAGCATGACATTTGACAATCAGCCCAAAATGTCACTGTGGCCAGCTCTGGCCAATTTCATTATTCATTCAGGTTTGGCTGAGGCGCAATCTGTGTGTGTGTGTGTGTGTGTGTGTGTGTGTGTGTGTGTGTGCGTGTGCGTGTGCGTGTGCGTGTGCGTGTGCGTGTGCGTGTGCGTGTGCGTGTGCGTGTGCGCGTGCGTGCGCACGCGCGCGTGTGTGTCAGTGTATGTTGGGTAGTGAATGCATTATACTGCGTCACCATGAGGTTAAGGGCGTCAGAATGGTGTGATGGTTGACAGATATGCAGAACGATGCAGTTGGGTAAACCTCTCAGGAATATTGAAATATTTAAATACCCACTTGGGCCGCCTACTGAGACAACCATTCACACAGACAGTCATTAACAGCACGCACGCACGCTCGCATGCACACACGCATGCATGCACGCTCGCATGCACACACAAGCTCTCTCCATCTCTCTCTCTTTCCCTCAACCATTCCCTCTTTCCCATCTCTCTTTCTTTCACTTTCTCTCACACAAACATACAAAGGTGTGTACAGCAAATGGAAAAAAGTGTCTGAGATGATTATCAGTCGATCTGCAGACCTCGGGCCGGGCCGCCCCAATAACCCTCCCAGCTCACATTCCCCTCTAACTTTAATGCACAGAGCAGAGGAGGAGAGACTCCTCAGAGTAGAGATGAGGGCTATTTATGTCACACTCACACTGCAAGGGCGAGGAAAGGGAGAAGGAGAAGAGGAGAGGCAGAGGGAGGGGGAAGGGGAGAGGGAGAAGAGTAGAGGGAGGAGAGGAGTGGAGGGCCCATTCACAACAACAGAAGGCATGAGTAAGACGGCTGAGAGTGGAGCAGCAACTAATCAATAAGTTATCAGTCAGCACAGCACAGAGAGGAGAAGAAGAGAGGAGAGATGAGGAGGAGAGAGGAGAGATGGAAGAAGAGGATATGGGTGGAGAACTGAGGAGGAGAGAGATGGGGAAAAGAGAAGAGAAGAGAGGAGAGGATGAAGAGGAGCTGAGGGAAGGAGGAGAGGAGAGTAGGACAAAGAGGAGGAGAGAGGATTTGGAGAGAGAGGGGGAGAAGGGATGGGACTGGGAGAGGAGAGAGAGGGGAGGAAGGGAGCTGGGGGAAGAATAGAAGAAAAAAAGAGGGGAGAGGGGGTTTTGGAGGAGAGAGATGCAAGGAGGGCCGGGAGGAGAGGAGAGGAGGGGAGAGGAGGGGAGAGGAGAGGAGAGGAGAGGAGAGGAGAGGAGGAGAGGAGAGGAGAGGAGAGGGGAGAGAGGAGAGGAGAGAAAAGAAGAGTAGAGGGGAGTAGAGGAGAGGAGGGGATAGAGGAGAGGAGAGGAGAGGAGAGGAGAGGAGAGGAGAAAGGCTTTGAGTTTCTTCCCAGGAGTGGAGCAAACCGTCCTCTACTAGGATTGCGTTGCAATATGCGACCTTGCCTCCTCCACTTGCCTCCTCCACTTGCGTCTCGTCATGATGACATCACTGACAACAGCATTATATTTCAATATCTTGCAAAAGCTCAATTGTAGAGTCTTTTTCTCATTTGCAATTGGGATGGTGAATGAAAAACAGTCCCTCAAAAGTTGTTGTGGCTAGGCTGACAGCTGGGAAACTTTATCGTTTTCTCCACGGAGGAGGGGCCAGGAGGCGGGACGAGGAGACAAGCGCAAGTGGAGGAGGCAAGGTCGCATATTAAAACGCACTCTAGGTCTCTGTCTTGGCTGAGGAGGGAGCACACACATGGCACGGGCGCGGGCGCGGGCATGGATGCTTGCGAAAATCAATGTTATGGTTTTCTCTTGCCGGGGGAAACTCTCTCTCACTAATTAAATCTCAGCCTGGCTGTATCTCGTAAGCGTTCGTGGCATACCTCCACTATAAATGCATTACATTAACTAGAATGATAGTGCAGACCTCCGCCAAGGAAGCTGTTTGTTAGATCATTTGACTATGTTACACCCGATTTTTGTTTTAAGTCTTTCTGCTTTCTTTTTGTGAAGTTAGAAACAGGAATGTCAACATTTGCCCTGTCCCGCCTTTCAATTCGCGGTCAGGGGCGTCTAGATTTGTTCACTAGCGAAGAATCTTTAAAATAGTCCTGGTTCTGATTCGTGATCCGGATCACCACCAGAATTTAATCACTTAATCATTGGGTCATTTCCAACAACTCCACAAAGTTTCAGCCAAATCCATTTTCGCGTTTTTGAGTTATCCTGCTCACAGTCAGACAGACAAATAGACAGACAAACAAACAAACAAACAGACAAACCAACGCGACCGAATACATGACCTCCTTGGCGGAGGTAACAAAGAGACAAACCAACGCGACCGAAAACATAACCTCCTTGGCGGAGGTAATGAGCTGTGTTGAATACAGGCTTTGATGAATACTGTGGAGGGATTTTTTCCTTTTACAAGGAATGCCTTTCACTTTCTCACACAGATGTATTTTTTATTTTTATCTCGTCTAGATACAATGGACAAAGCTCAAGACAAGCCCTATCTGCCTGGTAAGAAGAAAGTCGATTGTATTAACTTTGTTTTTTATCTTATCTCTCATCAGTTCACACAGGTCTCTGTCTCTCTTGCTCTCCCTCTTTCTCTGTCTCTGTCTCTGTCTCTCTGTCTCTCTGTCTCTGTCTCTCTCTCTCTCTCTCTCTCTCTCTCTCTCTCTCTCTCTCTCTCTCTCTCTCATTTCTCTTGGAGCACCTATAATGAAATGGATAGCTGCTACCTTTAGCAGGTGGCTGCGTTTTGTTATGGCTACCCGGTAATGCTTCACATAGTCGAGTTGAACTTTTCAAACACCAACTTTTCTTGTGAGACACCTGTATTTTAGGCATGCCCTGACTTGCTCTCTTCAACCCATTCACACACACACACACACACACACATGCACATGCACATGCACACACACACACACACACACACACACACACACACACACACACACACACACACACACACACACACACACACACACGCACACACGCATGCACACACGCATGCACACACACACACTCATGCACACACCAATCATCACAAAAAACATTCACACCCCCACTCTTCACCTCTATCTCTCTCTCTTCTCAGTTCCTGGACAAGGTGGAGGTGGAGATGCGGACTTGTGAGGAGCCTCGAGCACCGAATGGCCCCTCCCCCATTGCCATTACCGCAGGTCAAAGGTCAGAGCCGCCATTCTTCAGAATCCTGTCTCCCTTTCACTTGTCAGGTGCCATGTTATTGGCAGATCTCTAGGCCCTTTCATCTGCCTGTCAAAAATGTGTCGAAGCATCACTAAGATTCCTTTGACTCGTCAGGCAGCATTTTATTGGTCGATGTCTTGGCGTGCTCTTTCCAGTCTTGGAAGAAATAAATCAGAACAGCACAGTCATTGAAACAGCAGAGCCGTCATTCCTTCACCGGTTAACAATGTGTGAATTCTGCCTACCTCTGATTTTGAACTAGTCAGGCAACATTATACTGACTGATCTCTGAGTGTTCTCCTTGAGGTCTTTAAAGAGATCAGTATTTGACTTTCACAATAATTATACCTTAAACCAAGTGTACTTTTAGCAGGGCATGAACGATGGGTCAAGTGTAGTTCAGATACAGTGCCCTCCATAATTATTGGCACCCCTGGTTGAGATGTGTTAAAAGCCTTAAAATAAATTCAGTGTTTATTGCACAAGAATACTGTCACACTGAAAAATTTAGGAAAATGTAGCCTTCAACTCAAATGAATTGTTGGAAAATAAAAAAAATCCCTGACTAAAAAATAATTCTTTTTCATTAAATCACCTGTTCCACAATTATTGGCACCCATAACAATTCCCAGGAAATAAATATAATTGAAGCATTTCTGTCATTTCTACAGTAGTTTACAAAGTTTACCAGAGTATGTAGGAACATTTAATTAGTAATTCATCACTTCCTGTTTCCCTGGGGTATAAATATGACGTGACACCGAGGCCATTTCTCTTATCCACTCTTAAACATGGGAAAGACAAAGGAACACAGCATACAAGTAAGGCAGATGTGCGTCGACCTTCACAGGTCAGGCAGAGGCTACAAGAAGATTGCCACTCAACTGCAGCTGCCCATATCCACTGTGAGAGGAATAATTAAGAAGTTCAAAACAACTGGAACAGTGGTAAACAAGCCTGGACGAGGACCCAAGTTTATTTTGCCACCACGCACAGTGAGGAGGATGGTAAGAGAAATCAAAAGATCTCCAAAGCTCACTGTTACGGAATTACAACAAATGGTAGCATCCTGGGGTCACAAAGTGTCCAAATCAACCATCAGGCGCTGTCTACACGCCAACAAGCTGTTTGGGAGGCATGCACGGAGAAAACCTTTCCTCACCCACAATCATAAACGCAAACGTCTGGAGTTCGCCAAGCGGTATTGGGGCTTCAACTGGGACCGTGTGCTTTGGTCAGATGAGACCAAGATTGAGCTTTTTGGCAACAAACACTCTAAGTGGGTCTGGCGTGCCACGAAAGATGCGCATGCTGAAAAGCACCTCATACCCACTCTGAAGTATGGGGGTGGGTCAGTGATGCTGTGGGGCTGTTTCGCTTCCAAAGGCCCTGGGAACCTTGTTAGGGTGCATGGAATCATGAATGCTTTGAAATACCAGGACATTTTAAATCAAAATCTGTTGCCCTCTGCCCGAAAGCTGAAGATGGGTCGTCACTGGGTCTTTCAGCAGGACAATGATCCTAAACATATGGCCAAATCTACACAGAAATGGTTCACCAGACACAAAATCAAGCTCCTCCCATGGCCATCTCAGTCCCCAGACCTCAACCCCATTGAGAACCTGTGGGGTGAGCTGAAGAGGAGAGTACAGAGGAGAGGACCCAGGTCTCTGGATGATTTAGAGAGATTCTGCAAAGAGGAATGGCTGAAGATCCCTCTTTCTGTCTTTTCCAATCTTGTGAAACATTATAGGAGAAGATTAGGTGCTGTTTTGTTGGCAAAAGGGGGTTGTACAAAATATTAACAACAGGGGTGCTAATAATTGTGATACACATTATTTGATGTCAAATAATTATTTCTTTATGTGGGATTTTTTCCCCACTGAATAAATGCACTTGTATTGAAGGTTGGATTTTTCTCTTTTTTTCCATTAAGGTCCCATATTATTTAGAAAAAAATAATAATAATTGGAAGCTAAAAAACACATCTCAACCAGGGGTGGCAATAATAATGGAGGGCACTGTAAGTAGACGTTGGCACTGTGGAAGAAGTTTTAGGATTCCTCAGAGAACTTTTAGTTCCCAAATTAAAGTTCTTGAGGAACCTTAAGATTAATATTTTACGGTGTACTCTCTCTACCCTCTCCCCTCCACAGTTAATATAACCTTGCTGAGATGGTGGTGGAGCCGAGGGCATGTCTGTCGTTATTATCAACTTGTCTCTCCTCTCCTCTCCTCTCTTCTCTTCTCTTCTCTTCTCTTCTCTTCTCTTCTCTTCTCTTCTCTTCTCTTCTCTTCTCTTCTCTTCTCTTCTCTTCTCTTCTCTTCCCTTCCCTTCTCTTCTCTTCTCTTCTCTTCTCTTCTCTCCTCTCTCCGTTCTCCTCTCCACTCCACAGTGAGTATGGCTTTGCTGAGAAGGTGGTGGAGGGCATGTCTGTGATCATCAACTCGATCACCATCAAGGTGCAGGCGAGGGCCTTCCACGCCTCCTTCGAGCTGTGGCAGCTGCAGGGCAACAGCCTCAACCCCAAGTGGCAGAAGAGCGACCTGCGCTACACGCGCATCACGGACCCCAAGAGGGGCGAGGTAAGTATTACACTACATTTTATTTAGCTGACGCTTTTATTCAGAGCGACTTACATTTACTATTTTTCAGGGTATTGGTTAGAGTCCCTGGAGCAATGTGGGGTTAGGTGCCTTGCTCAAGGGTACTTCAGCCATGGATGCAGGTGTAGGGAGAGGTCAGGTGGGATTCGAACCTACAACCCTCAGATTGAAAGACCAACTCCCTAACCGTTAGGCCACGGCTGCCCAGACAGTCATTGTTGGATGAACATAGGAACATGTGAAATCCAGTAAAATTGATTTGATTTCTTATGAGTCTCCTCCTTACTAGAGCAAGAGGAAGCAGATAAACTGGATTCATCCCCAGGGTTATTCCATGCCAGCATTAAGTGGTCACATCCAAACGCCCGGTAGACACTCAAGTACAGTGTAGTACAGACCACTTGAGTGGCCGAGAGAGAGACAGTGTGTCCATCCTCCCTGTCATGGGTCATTTAACCATCTTCCGATTTTTCAAAGAGGATTCGTCGTGAATAGCACTGTAGTATTGCTCTAAGCAAGTTTTGTCCCTTCAGCCATCATGCACTAAACAAACATCTGCAACAAGTAGCCCTTCCCCCCCTCGACTCTTTTGATGTGTAATGGCGTGAATATAATTGTGTGTGGGAGGGATGCATTTTGCCTATCGTATGAGGCTGTGTATGTAAGGAGAGATGGGTTTACTCATCCATTGTGCTGTTATATAAGTGTGTGACGTGTTAGAGACACACATTGAAGTGTCTCCCAAAACTATTCTGCTTTGGAGGAGTGAACGCGTCCAAAAAGGTTATCATTACTGGAATATAAGGATACTTTACTTTCCCTTGTTTTTGTACTTTTGTTGCTATTAGACTATTTGCTTCTATTAGACTCTGCACAGCTGTACGGATTACTGATGGTCAGACGTAAACACTGCAGCTAGCATTAGATTAGCATTAGATTAGCCTTTTCTTAATTGGATTAGTCATGTTGTTTATGGTTTTTTTTCGAGCTTGTGTGTAATATCTGCTGCCGGCCGTTTTCGTTTTCTTTCCATCTGCTCTCGATAGTGATAGGAGTCAATAATCAGGTTATCTGGACGTGTGCCACAGTCTGAAGAAGACACAGACATGACTCAGTCCCGATACTAAATACGCATGCGCACGCACGCGCGCACGCACGCACGCACGCACGCGCGCACAGTACTTAGATTCAAGAGAAACTAAACTTGGGCTTGGTTGGTGCGCACACACACACACACACACACACACACACACACACACACACACACACACACACACACACACACACACACACACACACACACACAGACACACACGCGTATGGCAGCAGATGTAGATGCACAGATGGTGGCTGCTGGGCAGTAAACAGACCGTTTAAAGGTTGGGAACTAAATCTGGCCTTCCTGTGTTGAGCAGCACCGTTTTCTTACAAGGGGCCTGAATGGAGAACCTCTTAGCTTAACGTGTGTGTGTGTGTATGTGTGTGTGTGTGTGAATGTGTTTGTGTGTGTGTGTGTGCATTTGTGTGCGTATGTGTGTGTGTACGTGCGTGCGTGTGTGTGCATGCCTGTGTGCGCGCACGTGTTTGTGCATGTGTGCATGTGTGTACGTCTGTGCGTGTGTGCGCATGTCTGTGTGGGTGTGTGTGTGTGTGTGTGTGTGTGCAGTATACTTTGTGTCTATTGGTGCACCAACTGAACATGTGTTTACCTGCGACCTGCTGTCCTGCTCCGCGTGCCCCTCAGGTGCTGACGTTTAAGGAGATCAACTGGCAGAGTCTGCGCATCGAGGCGGACGCCATCGAGAGCGAAGACCAGGACCTGGGCAGCACCCCCCTACGCCTCATCACAAACCAGGGACGCATACGCATCGCACTCAAGAGAAGGGTAATCAGGATTATTACTGTGTGTGTGTGTGTGTGTGTGTGCGCGTGCGTGCGTGTGTGTGTGTGTGCGTGCACGAGCGAGAGAGCGTGCTATTGTTTTTAGTCAGACCAGATTGCTGCCGGTGCTATTTGCCTTCGGGCACTATGTTTCAGTAGGAAGATTGACTAATGTATACATACTGCATTAGCAGCAGCACCAGCTGACTACCTGCTAACATCCACAGTGACTTATTTAGGACAACACAAGGATGCCTCAGCATCTGCCACATGCTGTGTGTGTGTGTGTGTCCCTTTTGTCACTGTGATAAAGCACACCGCACTGCAGCACATACTGCAACTGTAGTGCTCAAAACAAAATGAATTCCTCATCTCAAATTGCGCACTTTATGTCAGTGCACTCACTGATGTTTAGTGCATAGTGCACATGTGGGCTTAGGTGCCTTGCTCAAGGGCACTTCAACCATGTATGGAGGTGTAGGGAGAGGGATAAGGGCGGGATACAAACTTACAACCCAGTCCCAACTCCCTATCCATAACACTATGGCCGCAACATAGTGTACCTGAGCAGCAGTAATAAGCTAGCTACGCATTCTGAAAGCCCATTGGGAAACTCCAACTCCAACTCCAATTGTCATTGTGCATTCCACAGCACACAAGTGCACACTGCACACAACAAAATTGCATTGCAGCGCAGTGCAGCGGGATGGTACCATGCTCAGGGTACATCAGTCCTGGAGGAGGATGGGGGAGAGCACTGGTTGATTACTCCCCTCACCAACTTGGTGGGACTTGAGTCGAACCGGCAACCTTTGGGATACAAGTCTGACGCCCCAACCGCTTACCCATGACTACCCACGTGGTGTGCCTGAGCAGCAGTAATAAGCTAGCTACGTATTCTCACCTGGTCCTCTTCTTCTACCTGTTCTCACCTGTGTTCTCCTCCCTCTCTCCCTCTCTCCCTCTCTCCCTCCCTCCTCAGGTGAAGGACTGTAACGTGTTGGCCTCCAAGCTGCTCTTCATCCTGGACGACCTGCTGTGGGTGCTGACCGACTCCCAGCTGAAGGCCATCATCCACTACGCCAAGTCCCTCAGCGAGGCCATGGAGAAGTCCGCCCAGCAGAGGAAGAGCATGGCTGCAGACTCACTACAGGTATACACACACACACACACACACACACACACACACACACACACACACACACACACACACACACACACACACACACACACACACACACACACACACACACACACACACACACACACCCTGTATGGAGAAGTCCGCCCAGCAGAGGAAGAGCATGGCTGCAGACTCACTACAGGTATGTATCCACACACACACACACACACACACACACACACACACACACACACACACACACACACACACACACACACACACACACACCCTGTATGGAGAAGTCCGCCCAGCAGAGGAAGAGCATGGCTGCAGACTCACTACAGGTATAGTCACACACACACACACACACACACACACACACACACACACACACACACACACACACACACACACACACACACACACACACACACACACACACACACACACACACACACACACACCCTGTATGGAGAAGTCCGCCCAGCAGAGGAAGAGCATGGCTGCAGACTCACTACAGGTATGTAGCCACACACACACACACACACACACACACACACACACACACACACACACACACACACACACACACCCTGTATGGAGAAGTCCGCCCAGCAGAGGAAGAGCATGGCTGCAGACTCACTACAGGCACACACGCACGCATGCAGGCACACACACTGTATGGAGAAGTCTGCTCATAGAAAGAGCAGTGTATGGCTGCAGATCACTACTGGTACGTAGCCACACACACACACACCCGCACACACACACTCTCTCATACACGCTGTATTGGTGACCAACTCCTGACTGCAGGTGTGTAACCTGACCCTGTCCTTGACACAACTGCTGCAGTGTCACACACACACACACTATCAGTAAATGGCTGATGCACACACTATCACTGCCCAACACGCACACGCACACGCACACTGCAGGACAGCCACACACTCTGTCACTGCTCAGATGTCACACCCACAATTAGGATGATGCACACCACACACCCTCACCACCCGACTGTCACACGCACACTCAGTCATGGAATAACAGACACACTACTCCGCTCAGATCTCTCACACTCTCATTCCTGCATTCACACACAATCCCACCGCTACATTCACTCACACACTCACAACATCATTCATGCACTAATCTCTTTACTGCTCACACATTCACAGCTATATATGTATGTATCACCCTCTCTCACTATCCAAGTGTCCCTACCTGACTTATGTTATCATCTATGTCTATCCAGGTTATCTAGTTATCAGTGTTGATTGGAATTACATTGTTTTCTCGGGGTGATGAGTGTATATTCAGTCTTACAACTCTGCATGCACACACTGGCACTGAACTAGCACTCTTTTACGTAAGTCTAGCTTGAGAAACAAAATATTTTTTAGGAGTTGTATTACCTGTATTGTGTACGTACAGCGCTGCCAGCTAGTATTGGCACCCCTTAATTTTATTTACAAATTGTGCAATATATCCAGAAATAAATGGAAATATACACAACTTTTACCACCAGGATCTTTTAATTGAACATTATAAGATATTTGGAATTGCCAAGTATTTATTTCCAAGTGCATTTTGTAATTTCAAGCAAAAACTTTTAAAAGGGCATGTCCAGGAATATTGGCACCCCTCCTTCAAGGGTTAATTGCACACTATTAGACAGCAATGGCAGCCTCTGAAGGTTTTGGTTTTCATCAATGACTGTGTTCTTTCATTTTTACAACCAATCCACTGTGCATTTGGTTGTGTTCTTTGGGTTTTTGTCTTTCTGGAGTGCACATGATGTTCAACTCAAACCAAGTGTTCTTGCCATGGTTACACATTTTACTGTAAATGATGATACCTGTCATGTCATGATGCCTGTCATGATACCTGTGATACGGTCAAATCCTCCAATACCTGATGCAACAATGGGGTGACATAATATTATGGATCGGACACCATGCTTGCTTTTTGGTAGGGTGTCCTTTTCCTTAAAGACTTTCTTGCAGAGTATGCAAACATGCTGTTTGTGTGAGTCACTGAAAAACTGTGCTATTGCTTCATCTGACCTTAAAACATTCTTAAAAGGGCTGTGCTAAGCCTGTATTTTTTCATACAGCCGTCAGGTGTTCCCTGTTATGACTTTTATTAAGCAATGTGGTCTGCCTTGCTCTCCAACCAAAAGGCACTACTTTGTGTAGTGTTTAACACGGGGTGCTTATTGAAAAAAACTACCCAGAACAGTTCAAAGTTGACCGTCAGGTCTGTAGATGTTAGTCCCTGTGTTTTTTCATTATTTGCACCGACTTCCAAAGACTTTTATCATAATATCTTCCTCTACCCCCCACATCCAAGGATGTTCTTTACAGCTCCATGTTTGGCAGATTTCTGAATAACACAACACAGTGTTGAAAATGGTTTACCAAGGTCTTACCAAGGACCTTTTATTATTTGGAGGTCTTGTTTTTGTAAATAACAGTATTTGTGGTGTCCTCGGGCAGCTCCTCTGTCTTCAGATTGGTGAAAGACACACAAGATGTAACAGGTGGCTATTTAAACACAAATATCATAATTCCTTGCCTAATTCATGTTCTATGGGCAAAAGCAATTAGTCAAAGGTGATTCCCATTTGCGATTTACCATAATTGAGTCAAATTAGGTTTCCAAAATGGTATCCAGTAAAGGGTGCCAATACCAGTGATCCCGGGAACTTTACCATCTTCAATTATTTCCCTCTCATAGTTTAGTATTTAATGCTGTTGATATTTTTTATATTTAGTTTCAACCACAAGCTATCTATAGAAAAATCATGGTTGACCATATTATTTGTTTTCTGGAGATATGTCCCATAATGTACTTAAACTTCAAGGGTGCCAATAGTACCTGGCGGCACTGTATGTTGCTCACACATGGGAGGACAGAAGGGCTAAAGTCTGAGTCTGGCTACTTTATAATTCTTCATTATACCATTGCATCACTGAAGCACAATTGGTCCTGCGCTGCTTTCTCTAAGAGCTATGAAACCATTTGAACCACGTCCTCCTCTGTATTGCAGGTATGCTTTATAAATAAAGCTTATTAGTGTTATGCAACTTGCACACAAGTGCTCACTCCGGAACTTATGCCCGGTCCAAAAATTCAATCAGCTTGCCCTGTTGTGTGGTGCCAAGCGCTGTGTTTTTAGCCCCACGTTGGTTTACCCACGTCAGCAGAATGAAAGGGAGTATTTCGAGTATTTATGTTAATGTCAGTGAGTGAATCCCTGGCCTCACCATGTAGCACTTCCTTTTATTACATATTAATGTAGTATTGGTTCCTATTTTGTGCACAATACGGAGAGTGATTCCTCTCTTCTTTACTATGCTTTCTGTGGGCCAGCACCTGCTATGATGTAATGGAATGGAATGTAACGTAACAAAGTGTTCTTTCTCTTCCCCCTTTTTTCATACAGTTGTGAAATTCCCTTTGGCTATCACTTTCCTTATTAATCTTGAAGTGAAATGTCTGCAGGCTTAAATCCTTGATTCTAATTTGAATAGCCAAGCTTTTGGACAGAAGACCTTTCTAGTCCCTAGGCTCCTCAAAGGTGCTTATCGATAAAACGTTCAAGAATACATGGGTTTGCACGTTTGTAAAAAATCCCCAGCTGCTCACCCCTGACTGCTCACTCCTCAACCTTTGATTGTTGGAAACTCAAGAAATGAGCGCACGTGGTTGGCTGCTTAGCATCTTGCTCCTCCTCACAACACGAATGTTTGTAAACGTGAAACCTATGTATATTAACAACATTGATATATTTTGTCGTGGTTTTATTCCCCAGACCGCCCCGCCATCTCCAGGCATCCACACCCTGTGGACGGATCCCCCTCCCCCTCCGGCCCCTTCCGGGGCCCCCAGTACGCTGGGCCAGTACTTCGAGCAGCACGACGTGAAGGAGTCCTCCTACCACACCTTCATCTCCCGCCTCGACCTGCACATCTGCAACGACACCTCCTCCGCCGACTCAGGTGGGCCACCCACCAGGCCAAAGAAAAATAAGAGTTTGGTTCCGGTTGGTTGTCAGGTTTGGTCATGGGTCGGTCGGATTTTTTTTTTTTTTTCAAATTTTTTTTCTTCAATTTTTTTTTTATGTCCGACCCACCCAACCCCCCATATGCGCCAGATTTCGTCATAAACTTTGTTGAACAATGCCAAGGACGATAGTGGAGTGTGGCCTGCTAAAGCTACAATGAAATATAATAGGCCTAAGTATTAATGAGCCAAGATACTGACCGTCACCGAAATGAGGATGATCATACAGCCTACCGTTTCTGGCAATACCTGCCCAGCTGCCAGTTGCCTGACACTGCTATTTTAGCTCCTGTAGGCTATGTCCCGTTTTCTTTTTTTTTTAATTCCGTCCCATCATCGGTTGTAGACCATATTTTCCTTGGGATGAAGGTTCTGGCTTGGAAACATTCTATGTAGGCCTACACACTTTTTTGTTTTACGCGAGGATGTAGACGCCTGAGGCGATATGAATGTTGATGAAGGGTGATCGAGGGGCAACATCGTCATTGCCATTAAATCATTATTGTAGGCAACTGTAGTAGTCCTAGGTCTTCATCGAACAGTCGTATTTGTGGCGACATCATCGTTAATTTCTATTTCATTATTTGGAGGAGGTGCGGAGAGTGAGACAGTGACAGATGCCCTGCTGCTGCGCGATGGTGGAGGGACAAGCAGAGAGAGAGCAAGAAAATAACTGGCTCGGGCCAACGGACTTCTTGGTTAACAAGGCCTTGTGGTAAATGAAAGAATGAAGGGAAACTTGGGCAAAACATTCCCCTTCTCTCGTATTAACTTATTTTACAATTACAAGCTATTGATACAGTGCTACTTTAGAATTGCTGTAACGAGTTATGCATCTCGTCCAACATGCAGCGTGACTGAATGGAAGCCCTTTTCTAATACGACGAGACAATATCAATACATTCAAAAATCGTGGATACTCATAATGTTTTCTGTGTGTTGCATTTCGAGGCGGGTGGTCAGGCTGTGTCCGTGTCGGGTGTTGAGGTAAGGCGATTGACCTATCATTTGACAGGCATTTTCGCCAGGTTCCCAAACTACATCGTAGCCTATTAGTCTGCAAGAACGCTGTGAGGGAAGTTATTTAAAAACTTACGAGCTACAACGACTACCAATTAGCATGTTGTAGCATAATAATTAGCCAACAACGTGACCGATAGGTGCGCAACTCTGCAGTGACATTTGGGGTTTTATAATATCAAGCCGGGCGGCACTTATGGCGCGCGCTTATGTTGCTCCTATGTGGATAGTCATGCGATGCAAATTCAGTAACTTGCAGGCAGGTAGAAAGTGAGAGATGGCGAGTTATGGGAATGAAGAAACGTGTTGTGTCTTGTCTATATAAACAACCCTCCAAAAAACATCGATATTTTTTGAGGATTCCAAAAACTCAAAAAAAATATTTTGGGTCGCACAAAAAATGATAGGGTCGATCGGCAACCGGAACCAAAACATTATTTTTTTTAGGCCCAATGAACAATCAACTTTTTTTTTTCAACTTCTTTTTATTGCAAGTAATAAAGTAAAAATACATAGAAATAGTTGCATTGTTTTTTTTTTTTTTTTTTTAACACATAAGCAATAATACCTACCCCACCTCCCACCCTTCAACCCACCCTGACTGGACCAATGAACATCTTCTCTGGTGCATGGAAGCAGGATGTCTGGCTGCACTTCAGCCTTTTTGCGGTGCTCTCGGTCAAGGACTGAAATATTAAGACATGCTGGGCTACTTCTCAGCTCAAAACTGCCGTGTGATCCCTGGGTCTTATTGATGTTGCCCAGCTTGTTTTAATCTTCTATGAATCACTTATGCACCCATCTCCTGCTAAAGGGGCTCTTTCCTATAAAATTAACCTTTTACAGTGCTGTTTAGCTAACATTTGTCATGCAATGCCACATACATAGTTGTTTTTTCGCATGGACTTGCTGATTGGCTGACTCAGTTGGGTCACACACACTCTTTTGGTCCCTTATGCAACCATCCCAATACCAAAGGGCTCTACATTTGCCAAGCTGTGTGGTTGCAATGGTAGACAGTTAATTGTGACACTCTGTGAATGAGATTTTGTTTTGACTGGGTTGGATTTTTTTGTGCTCCATTTTTGGGGAAAGGTGCTTAGCTTATCAGGAGAAGGTAGATTAGGTACTTAGTCTGATGTGTGACCTCTAAACCTTTGCCCTGGAGGAAAAACAAACATATTAATCTCGCTCCATTTTTTTCATTTGCTGACCTGTATTTATGTACCGGTGCAATACATTTTATTACATTACATTACATTACATTATATTGCATTTTGCAGACGCTTTATAACCAAACGACTTACAAACGAGGAGATAATCATAACCAACATTACTAGCAGATAGAAAGTGCACAGGAAATATACAGAACAACAAATGCAGACGCAAAGAAGGGTTAGTAATTTAAAAAAAAGTTAAGTAGAGTAGACACACACACACACACATACACATGAGTCTGTTAGTGATAACATTTCTGTTAGTATCCGCTCCAGCCATAGACGTTGTGGATACTACATACAGTAGATAGTAACAACGTTGACATGCATTGTCGCAGTGCCTCATAAGCGATTTGGGTTGACCTTTGACCTTTCGACCTCTGGAACCCCCCACTAGATTCCGATGAGCCTCCACCCAGGGCCTCTCAGGGTGCCATGCAGCTGACCTTCCGCAAGCTGGGCCTGGACTACTACCCTTTCCACCGCCCAGGTACACGCATCACACCTCTACTCTCCTCTCTTTTCTCTCTGTCTATATAATACCATATGGTGCATGGGTCAATTAAGTGCTCAGTATGATCCGTTGATTGTATCAAATTTGTGACCGCGTTGTTTTTGCTTAATGAACCCGGGACCTGTAACCTGTAGCTCCAATTCACATCTAAGCCTCTAGAGTGCTTCGAGCCAGGTCAGAGGGTTCAGTGGCCAGGAAGCACAAACACTTATTGGCCCATTTTGTTGCACTGAGAGACCAGTATGGGCTCTCTGTACGGAGAGGAAGGGCCTCCTAATTGGTTGACTGCAATGTAATTTAACTTCCCTAATGGTCGCTCAGTTATGTTATGTTAATGCATTTGAATTGGATGCGCTGTGTTGCATTTGCCTTAGTTAAGTAGTGTAGTGGGAAGCTTTGCGGAGTGGTGTACTACACACGCTGTTTCATCACAAATGGTCCATGTTCGACTCTTAAATTAGAAACGGCCTCATCTCTACATAGTGCAGTGGTTCCCAAACTTTTTTCTGTGGGATACTCTTTTGGGTTCATTTCGGACCCACAATTTTCCACGGCTATTATGTTGTGACCTAATCTTTTGTTGCACTGTCGGGAACTGGTCAATTTATTCTAACTATCAAAAACATAACCATGCATTTGATGCTGTACAATGTTTTGCATCAGCATTTTCATTTTATGTCTATCATCTAATGGGAAGGAATTAACAATGACAGTCAGTCATTCATTACTGCAGTTTGTCTCAATTTTGGTACTGGCAATAAAAATGGCAATTACCCATTGCAATAATACAGTATTACACCACATCTCTGCAACCCACCCAGGCCAGGACCCCTTCGCGACCCACTTTTGGGTCCCGACCCACCAGTTAAGAAACACTTGTGTACACGCTCTGCCTCATCTCAAATGGTCCATGTTCGACTCTCAAAGGAGTTATCCTCAGCTCTCTCTTCAAATATCCTCACATTCCCGTCAGCTCCAATGCTTATGTAATGCCTTTTGCAAGTCCTTAGAGACACAGTCTTTTCGTCTAGTCCATTCAATTTTGTTCAGCTTTTTTGGCTGCTACCATTTATATTAGTGTCAACTGTCCATGAAACAGCTTGAAATCACTCGGTGTGCGATTGAAATGGGTGTTGAGAGAAAAGCCGTTTTCTGCATATCCAAGTGACACATCGTCTGAGATTGTGAGCTTAATGTTGCCATGGCCAGGCTGTTATTCAGAACAGTGCTATGTGGACGATTGCCATTAGACCAGGAGACATTGCACTTAGTAGCAGTTGCAGTGTGTTACATGGGGATTATTAAAAGCCAAGTTTGTCAGCCTGAGTCACTGAAAAGATGTGTTCAATGGAAAGTGACTCTCCATTCATTGTCTCTGTGAAGTTCTTCAGGGACCTTGTCTAGGGTAACATAGATTGACACAAATTGAATCAAATGGTAACACTTCCAAATAAGGGGCCATAATTAACAGTAGAGTAGCTACAACCTAATACTTAAGTAAGGGTTAATAATCATTACTTAATGCCACATTAGACACATATTAATTGTTATTAATGCATTAGTAAGCAGTTACTTAACTATTAGATAACTATTACCTTGTGTTACAAGTTAATAGCATATTATTATTTAACTAATAGATAAGTAAGGGCACAGTTAATAGTTAAGTAGCTATCAGGTCATACTTAACTAAGGACCAAAATTAACACTTACTTAATACAAAAGCAACGCATAACTAATGGTTATATAATACATAAATATTGGGTTTTGGGACCCTTATATTAGAGTTGGCTGAGGATAACTAATGGTTAAGTAATAGATAGATATTGGTGTTTGGGACCCTTATATTAGAGTTGGCTGCGGATAACTAATGGTTAATTAATCGATAGATATTGGTGTTTGGGACCCTTATAATAGAGTTGGCTGAGCATACCTAATAGTTAAGTAAGTAATCTACTGTGACATCTAGTTTTCACTCGTTTAAATGACTGTAATAGTGGCAAAAGGCGCCATTATATAGCAGGGATTGGACGTACACTTCTCAATGATGGTGGGATGATGAGATGTAATTTTTTAATGTACCACTTATTGAATTTAATGGTAAAAACCCTACAATAAATGCAGAACATTATGAAGAGTAACAGTTTTGAAGCGAAACTAAACCATTCCTTTGTGATAATTAGGTTAATGTTTGAGAATATTAGCTCCAAGAAGAGCAGTGCATGATGGGTACGCAATCTATAGACAACAATAATTCGGTATTATTTAATCATTAGATATGCCTTACTTTTGTATTAAGTAAGTGTTAATTAAGGTCCTTAGTTAAGTATGACCTAATAGCTACTTAACTATTAACTGTACCCTTACTTATCTATTAGTTAAATAATTATATGCTATGAACTTGAGACACATGGTAATAGTTATCTAATAGTTAAGTAACTGCTTACTAATGTTTAACATGTGAATTAATAACAATTTATATGTGTCTAATGTGGCATTAAGTAGTGATTATTAACTGTTACTAAAGTATTAGGTTATAGCTAATTTGCTGTTAATTATGTTAATTATAATTATATATATGGCCCCTTACCATGTGTCTCAAGTTAATAGCATATAATTATTTAACTAATAGATAAGTAAGGGTACAGTTAATAGTTAAGTAGCTATTAGGTCATACTTAACTAAGGACCTTAATTAAAACTTACTTAATACAAAAGTAAGGCATATCTAATGATTAAATAATACCGAATTATTGTTGTCTATATATTGCGTACCCATCATGCACTGCTCTTCCTGGAGCTAATATTCTCAAACATTAACCTAATTATCACAAAGGAATGGTTTAGTTTCGCTTCAAAACTATTACTCTTCGTAATGTTCTGCATTTATTGTAGGGTTTTTACCGTTAAAACTAATAAGTGGTACATGAAAAAATTACATCACATCACCCCACCATCATTGAGAAGTGTACGTCCAATCCTTGCTATATAATGGCTCCTGTTGCCACTGTTACAGTGATTTGAATGAGTGAAAACTAAATGTCACAGTAGATCAATTACTTGACTATTAGGTATGCTCAGCCAACTCTATTATAAGGGTCCCAAACACCAATATCTATCGATTAATTAACCATTAGTTATCCGCAGCCAACTCTAATATAAGGGTCCCAAATATCAATATCTATCTATTAATTAACCATTAGTTATCCTCAGCCAACTCTAATATAAGGGTCCTAAAACCCAATATTTATGTATTAATTAACCATTAGTTATGCCTTACTTTTGTATTAAGTAAGTGTTAATTTTGGTCCTTAGTTAAGTATGACCTGATAGCTACTTAACTATTAACTGTGCCCTTACTTATCTATTAGTTAAATAATAATATGCTATTAACTTGTAACACAAGGTAATAGTTATCTAATAGTTAAGTAACTGCTTACTAATGTTCAACATATGCATTAATAACAATTAATATGTGTCTAATGTGGCATTAAATAATGTAGCTACTTTACTGTTAATTATGGCCCCTTATTTGGAAGTGTTACCAATCAAATCAACTAGTGAGTGAGTTAATGAATGAGAGAGCGAAAGAATGGATGAATGGAGAAAGGGATGTCTGCGCTTCAGCCCTTGTGGTGCTCACAGTCCAGGGAACGTCAGTCACTTTGTGCACCAGAAAATCAAAAACCTCTACAAGTATGCTGTGTGCTCCGGTCACCCCTGGGTCTAGTCACTGAGAAGTTGGCCAGTTTGTCTTCAATGTATGAATTGAGTTGTGGCAATTCAGCAATATGGAGGTGACCTTTTCTTTGGTGATAAAGCATCTGCCAAATATAATGTAATGAACAAATAAATAAATTAATGAATGTATTTTTGTGTGTGTGCGTGTGTTCGTTCCTCACAGGTGACGGCTGTCGGCACTGGGAGCGCCACTGCAGTGCCATGGAGGCGCGTGCCCAGTGGGCCGCCAAGCTGCTGCAGGAGTTCCAGAGTCGCGTGGAGGCCTCGGGCTTCCCCGGCCCGCACTCCCAGAGACCCCCACCCTCGCCTGGGTCAGGCCCCCACGGCAAGCCCCCCGTACCCCCGGCCCACTCCCACCCATCCACACCTGGCTCTGGCTCTGGCTCTGGGTCGGGGTCTGCCCCTGGTTCTGCCAGGGAATCCCCCGCCAAAAAGGCCCTGGGTAAGGCATGCGAAACACACAATCACACTCTACTCTGGATGGAGGAAGTGAGAAAGATAATGTGTGTGTGTGTGTGTGTGTGTGTGTGTCTGTGTCTGTGTCTGTGTCTGTGTCTGTGTGTGTGTGTGTGTGTGTGTGTGTGTGTGTGTGTGTGTGTGTGTGTGTGTGTGTGTGTGTGTTTGTTTGTGTGTCTGTGTGTGTGTGTGTGTGTGTGTGTGTGTGTGTGTGTGTGTGTGGGCGCCTGTGTGCCTGTGTAGTATATATGTGTGTGTGTGTGTGTTTTAAGTAGTCACAGCCAGTACTAGAGTTCAAAGGATATCAGAGAGGATTTCCCTTGGTGAATCACTCGAGCATACTGATGAGAATCAGTTTCCTTTTCTGTCAGATCTTCTGCAAAATGTGTCAACGTGGAAGTAAAGTGTGAAGTGATTAGACTTCAAGCCAGCAGATGTTTTATGTGTGTCAGACACGCATGCACGCACGGCAAGGCACACACACACACATAAACGTTGATGCTCGTCTCAAAAAATGGCTTAAAATAAGGCTTTAACGCACAATGGAAAAGATGAAAATAATTGCACTGTATGTGTGCAGACCGATTTTATTATAATTATATTATTATTATATTACTTATGTTTATGTATGTTGGGCAGCCGTGACTTAAAAGTTAGGGGTGGGGTCTTAAGATCTGAGGGTTGCATGTTCGAATCCCAGCCTTACCAATCCCTACACCTACATTCATGTTTGAAGTACCTTTGAGCAAGGCACCTAACCCTGCATTGCTCCAGGGACTGTAACCAGTACCCTGTATCTAAATAACTGTAAGTCACTTTACATAAAAGTGTCGGCTAAGAGTGATGTTATCAGGGCTCTAAATTAACACCAGCCAACCGGTGGTGAAATTTCAGTTTGGCTGGTAGAAAATACCAACTTACTAGCATCTTTAACCCATTAGTGAGTTTGTGTTTGGCTAATAAAATTAACATCTACTAGCCATTTTGGCTGGCATTGAATGTAATGTAATGCATGTTTGTTTTGGGACTCAGATGCAGAGGCCGTCCCCAAGCCCAGCCCTCCCGACCGAGAGCAGGCCTCCCGTCGGAGTTCCACCGCCCCCGGCCCCGGCCCCGCCCCCCCTCCCGGCACCCCCCTCAAGAGGCTGCGCTGCAGCTGCATCGTCTTGCGAGTGGACGACCTCGACATCCATCAGGTCAGAGGCGTGTCTTATGAGTAAACAGCATCCAATTACAGAGCTGGATGATGATTTTTTTTCAGTTGTTTAAGTTGTGGATGTTTGTAGTGTGTTATAATTTATTTATTTCCATTTTTTTAAGTCATGCAATTACTACTCTAAAGAAGTGGATATAAATACTGAATGTGAATGAACTGCTCAAACGGGGTGTGAAAACAACACACATGCTTAGCTATACCTTTGGTGTGCGTGTGCGCTTGCGTGTGCGTGTGCGTGTGCGTGTGCGTGCGTGTGCGTGTGCGTGTGCGTGGTGATGCAAAAAAACGCCCATGTGCAGAGATGGTAGAGATGCCTCACCCGTAGCTCATGGTTTTAGTGCAGATGGAGAGGGTGATGAGTCCATTCTGTGGTCATGGCTGTAGGCACTGCATCCTCAGCAAGCTCTCACCTTGTAGCCTACTGCGTACACACACACAGACACACTTAATTACCACCAACCTCCAGGGTCAGCAGACACTTTAATTTCACGGTCTAAACATACAGCAGATGCAAAAAAGTAGAGTTAGTAGAAGTACTCAATGAGCTGGTAGTCAAGAAGAGCATGGACAGTGACTTTTAAATGGATGTCCAGAACTGAAATTTACTTGAAGAGTTTGGAAAGGCTCCGGGGCCCTCTTCAATGTAGACATGTTGTGATGCAGTGCCTGGGAATGTTGTAGAGCAGTGATTCTAGTGTTCTTTTGAACAAACGCCTCCCGGCGGACCTCATCATAACCCTTCCATCTCTCCCATGCCCTCATCATAAGCCTGCCAACGTCCCACTTAGTTAAAAAAAACCCCAAAAAACCCTAAGCTAAACTTGCAAACTAAGCACCGCTTTAGCTGTCTCCTCAACTTCCTTAGAAGGCTCCCTAACGCCCCCCTGGGGGGCTGTAGAGCCCCTCTTGAGAAACACTATTGTAGAGCATGGTTAATACAGAAGACAGAATACTAGAGCCGGAAGGAACAATGTCAATCAAAGCCAAGGCTGCAGAGATGCCTAATGTGTTGGTTTATTTGCCATTGTTTTGTTTGTGTACTACATGCAAACAGCGTCTGTGATGCTTTTATGGTTGTCTGTTTACCTGTGTTAACTGCTCAGTGGGGGTACTCGGGTGGGGAAAAAAAAGCCAAAGGCTATTTCTGCTGCGACGCATCAGTTGATTTGTATTCATGTTTTAAAGTGGAAATGAAGCAGTGACCTAATATAGGGGTCTATAACACCAGTAAGATAAGCCAGCAAATATATATTTTTCTGAAGTCTGAAATTTAAGTCGTTAATAAAAAAATAAAGCACAAACACGTAACGTTTCTGTTAACGTTTCCAGCCAACAGCGGGTGACGTCACGCGAATGGTAGTCTCCTATTCTAATGCTGTTATGATAGTAGTGAATTAAACATTTGGGACTTGCGTGGCTGATTATGAGCTTATTTGCTTAACCCAAATGAAGCAAGAATATGTGTTTGGGTGGGACAGAACAAATATGAGGCATGAAGGCAGACAAGACATCCCATCACATGAACCACAGGTAAACAAGCAGCTTTTTTTTTGCTAAGGTGACAAGTCGCTAACACATTTTGGTATGAGCCAACATGATCACTATTCATAATCGTGCGATGTCGTGCAATGTTGCAGTTCCCTACCTTCATCTTCCGATGATTTCGCCAACATTTTTCAAGCACCTGACATCTCCGTGCCCACGTTTATCGATGTTATCCAGTCAACAATAATCCAAGGCAACAACGCTATTCCAGCCAGTTTGAGGATGCATCCGCGACTTAAATAACATAATAGTTTACTACAATAGATGCAGCTACTTTAAGCATGCCATAACTTAATGTAGGCCATGATAGTTTAACATGTCATTTCCCGTGGCATCAACTTCAAATCCCCAAAGCTCCTCCAACTCCGAGAGCGAGACGAGAGAGGATGGGATAGCCACACACACAGGCTGCGTCCCATCCCTTCCCTTCACAAAGCTTTCCAAACTTTCGCCAATTTTGCAAGTTATTTTCTATTACTGAATTGAACCACACAGCCAACTTAAAGACATGGGCTTTCAGATTAGCGTCCAACAATGCAGGAAAAAGACGTTATTGGTGACGGTCTGTCACTACAAACCTATGAGATCGAGCAGCCCCAGTCCTGACTCCTGTCCTATGGTGGAGGCAATGGGTGGATGGCTGCAGCTATCCCACCATGCTCGTAGCAAAGGCTTTTTGAGACAAAGTGATAATGACACTTGGCATTTCTCTTTCATCTGATAGTAGGTATATAACATAGAAACCCCATGGACAATGTAAAATGAACCCCTCGTCCTTCTTCAATTTTACTGCCACGATTAGAGTCAGTTAGCGCTGTAGTTAGCACACGCTAACGTTAAGTGAATGGAAGGCTACATTAGCCACCAAGTTCTACCATTCGCGTTACGTAGGCGGCGAACATGGCTGCGCCCTTGTGGCGAAACTCGGTAATAACATGTCATTTTTCAGCAAAACTACTTAAAAGTGCAGTTCAACGAACATCCATTCGTTTATGAAAATAAATAAGCCGCCAAAAAATGATAATAGTTGTCAGTGCTTCATTTCCACTTTAATTGCATACTGTCTACTCTTGCCTAAAACAAATCAGGGGTGAATTTCTCAAAACCAAAGTTGCTTACTACATTAGCTACTTTGTTGTTTTCAATGCATTTTCCCATCGGCAACTACCGAAGTTGCTAACAGGCTAACAACTTCTCTTTTGAGAAACTCACTCCAGAACTGAAGCCACTTAGAGTCTTGCAATAATGCCGGGCGCAGATGCTCAGTGAGTGAGTGAGTGGGTGCAGATGAGCCCAGACTTGCATGCAGGAGAGGAGGGCTTTGCTATGTGGTCAGGATGGGACAGCTGTAGGCTGTACGTACTGTACATAGGTGTTTTGGATAAAGGCTCATTAAAATGTGTATTCTGTTTTAACATCAACTCGTGAAGATATTGTGTCTGTTAAAAACACACATGGCTGGTAGCTCAGCCCATTTGTCTTTTACTGGTGTGTTGGCTGCTCTTGGGTGTTTGGGGATCAATCCATATGAAAAAAGAAAGGTAATTCCAAGCACCCTCAAATGTAAAAAACGTTAAATAATCGTGGCTGATTCACGTTTAAAAAGTCGTATTAAATGTGGCTAATACTACGTACATGTTTAAAAAGCCATTTACAGTATATGGCTGTTTTATAGCTGGCTGGCTGGTTGTTTAACTGTGTAGAACCACAGAGGCTGAAAACAGACATCATTAGCTTGTCATAGGTTATTAGAGTTAGTCTTACAAGCAGTATAAAAAAAAACTTTCTGTAAATTTTGTGTTAGCACTAATGATCATTTTATTGCTTGTGATGGTTTTGAACACACGACAGGCATATGTTCATATAGCACTCATGAATGAGAATTTAAGACCACTTCCCTAGCTGGAAAGTAAAACACCCAAAACCACTTACTGTAGATGGTTTGGCTGAATAAGCATCTTCACAGGCAAATAAAGCTATGCCACTACTCTACTGAGGAATCGAAAGCAGTGAGTGGTTTCAATTTCCTTCTCCAATTAGCATTTCTAGATGTACTTCTGCTTGGCACGCTCTTACCTATTATCATCAGCATAATTGGAAAAAAATTCTGGAGGTCCACTGGGGCAGATTCTCTAGAGCAGTGATAAAGAAAAATATCTGCTTTACAGTATCTGTGCATCACCCAAAAGTTTTGATACAGCTCAAATTACACTTGTCAAGTCAAGTAGGTTTTTATTGTCAATTTCTTTACATGCACTGGTCATACAAAGAATTTGAAATTACATTTGTACCACGTGTTGGTGGTCCAAGAGAGGTCGTCGCTGATGTGCACTCCAAGGAACTTGGTGCTGCTCACTCTCTCCACAGCATCGCCGTCGATGGTCAGTGGTGGCAGTTATTTTTGGACCCTCTGAAAGTTGACAACAATCTCCTTGGTCTTGTTGACATTCAGCAGGAGGTTGTTGTCTTTGCACCATCTGGCCAGCAGGTCTACTTCTTCTCTGTAGTGAGTCTCATCGCCCTTGGTGATGAGGCCCACTAGTGTTGTATCATCCGCAAACTTCACTAGATGGTTAGTGCTGTGGGTCGTTGTGCAGTCATGTGTCAGCAGCGTGAACAGCAGGGGGCTGAGAACACTTGTCACTTACCATATTACATTTAGCAGATGGTTTGATTCCACGTGACTCAGCTGTGTGCAGGTCAGGTGTGTGGGGAGGGAAATACAGAGTTGGCTGATATAACAAGGTTAGAGCAGGGGAGTTGAAGATGAGTTTCAGGGATTTTTTTTGTTCTGAGCCGGCGTAATTTCTCCAACCATAAAATCACATCAGCAGACTTGGAGCGCAGCGGCTGTTGCCAGCTGCAGACCGTGTACCGTACATCACCAGCGTTGTTTTCATAGATTTTATTGTTCAGCTTTAGCGTCTGTGTAATTGGTGTGACCTGTTTTTTGTTGAATTAATACTGTTTGTGGGATTGTTGGGTATGAGCAATTTCACGTGATATTGGTTAGGAACTCAGTCAGGCCTTCTTGCTGTCATAAGGAATGTAAGATCTTTTTTTACAGCTGTATAAGAAATGGAAAGAGGACCTCTGACCCACATCCATCCAGTTTTACGTCAGACAACTAGATCAGTGATTTCCAGTAAGACAACCCCATTGCCCACAGATTTTTTAGTATACTACAGTACGTCTCAGTTTTAGGTTGAGAATGAATAGATGTTGCAACACATTTGGCACAACCAGCGCTGACTCTGCTCGCAGCAAGTACAGTATTGAGGCCTCATCATCTGCTACTCGGCTGCTATTAGCTTGGTCATGCATTACAGGCTCAAAAGTAGTCACTTGGAGTTGGAGGCACACAGTAACTGAATGGTGCCCCATTCAGGCAAATACATTTTTGTGTTTTCTTTAACCCTTTATTCGGACAGAACAGTGTGAGAGTGTGGCAGGAAATGAGTGTGATAGAGAAGGGGGCTATAATCCAAGGCCGAGGGTGAAGTGTCCTCGAGCTAAAATACTGAACCCCATATTGCCATTGTTGTGCTAATTGGAGCTTTGCATGGCTGCCTTTGTAGCCGTGTGTTTGACTGTACAGTAGCCTATACTTTATGTGAATGGGTGAATGTGAGGCATTCAATGTAAAGCGCTTTCGGGGACATCAAAGCCGCCTATTTACGACTAACCATAAGCTACTCAGAGAAGTCACCTGCGTTAGAAGGAAAACGTGGCATGATTTGACACAGGATTGACACCTCTGGTTCTCAGCTTTCACAAAAGGTCTTTTCTCAGTATAAATCTGGATGAGCGTCATAATCCACATGAGAGCAAAACGCAAGAGTAAAACAAAGTAATAAGATACTTAAGTTAAAATACTACTTTAAGTAGTCCCATGTGGTGTAATTGAATGAGCCTGATGTTTTGGCAAAACACAGGTTGTGTTGAAGACTCGCACAAGGCAAGGTCTCGCATTCGTTTCACATTTTCCCTCCAAAGGAGTGGTCCACGTTCCGTCCCGAGACTGACTTGTTTTGTTTTATTGGCTCTGGTGTCGGTTATTGAGCTCACCTGACTCTTGTGTTCTGTGCTCGTCTGGAAAAGTACCAACCCCGCATGCAGAGGCGACTCTAGGTCCAGCTGGGGCCCCAAGCCCAAGCGAAATTTCAAAGGAGTGAACATTTGACAGAAATTGGCCACTACTGTAGCAAAGTGAGAGCTGTTATTCACCATCTTGGGCCTTGGGGGCCCTAAGCGTCTGCCTGCCTAGCCTGGTGACAAGAGGCGCCACTGCCCCGTATGGGCACATGATGAATGGGTAGAGTGGAGAGAAGGACGTAGAAACGAGAGAGGAACTGAGTCACGCCATGTGCTGGCTGTTTCACAGCAGAGCAGTGCTAAAAGTGAAATAGTGAGTTACCCCCCTCAAATTAGCCTCTTGTGGTTTCTTGTTTGTCACACGATTTTCACCCTCATACATCAGAAGTGGTATACAGTAATGCTGCCCTGCAGAGTAAAAAGGCAGTAACTGTGCCAAGCTCTAAACTGAGGAAAAAATGAATCGAGTTTTTGCATTTTATTTTATTGCCAGTATTTTATTTTGATCTGCACTGGCTGTTTGTATGTTTTTTTATAGACTTTTTGTACCTTTGCAATTGTCCCAGTGCTTGTTCTATTGCTCTTGAACGCAAGACAAAGTCTCTTTGGGGCAATAAAGGATTCATTCATTATTACATTACATTAAATTACATTGCATTTTGCCAGACGCTTTATAACCAAAGCGACTAACAAACGAGGACATAATCAAAGCCAGCATCACTAGCAGACACAAAGTGCACAGGAATATACAGAACAACAAGTGCAGATGCAAAGAAGGGTTATGTATGTATGTATGTATGTATGTATGTATGTATGTATGTATGTATGTATGTATGTATGTATGTATGTATGTATGTATGTATGTATGAATGAATGAATGAATGTAAAGTAGACCACACACACACACATATACAGTGCCATGAGAAAGTTTGGGCACCCTTTTGGAAAATCATTACATCGGTTTATTTCTCGTTGAACTTTTAAAGAAGCAACTTCATTTTAACACATATTAAACTGTAGGGAAAGAGACACATTTCAGCAGTGGAAGAATTTTCATAGGTGTAATAGAAAGAATTTTATGTGGATTTAAACAAAAATATGCGTGTGCATAAATATGGGCACCCCAAATAAGGTATACCATTAATATGAAGTAGAGCTCACCTTTGCAGCACAAAACTGGTTTTAATGACTTTGGAATCCCTTCAGTCACCAAGACAGACATGATTGGTCATTAAAATGTTATTTATCATACATAATAGCAGACAAGGCTTGTCCTAAGTTCTGTCTTGGAGAGTGAAATATGGTGGGCTCTGAACAAACTGTAGTTTGTTGAAAAATAGTTAAAAGGGCATGGCTAAAGGATGGTAAGAATGGTAACAGGCACACTACAGAACACCTCCACAGAATTACAAGACCATAGCTGCTGATAGTGCAGACTTAGAGGCTGTTCCAATCTTCGTACTTTCCGCCCTTCCCGCACTGTGTTTGGGTACGCAGGGCGGTTCCATTTCTAATCGCGGCGGTGAAGTGTACTGTAAACTACCCGGATAACGCCCTCAAACCGGCCATTTTTTGAAGTGTGCAGTTATGTACACTTTTCGCACTCAACGGCCGCCATGTTTGTTACGTAGTTTCCTCTCTGGTTGAGTGTCAGATTGGTCAAACTGCCGAATCTCTGTGATGACAGCATAGCTTTGATTCCAAAGACAATAGCCATATTGGCGGTTGGTAAACTCCGATGACACGCGACAACCGTCATTTCCGTGAAGTGTATCAGACAGAACGTGAATTGGACCTGCACTTCACCCTCAAATTTAGCCGTTAAGTTGAGGGTGGAAAGTGCACTGTATCACAGTACAGAGTGCAGAGTGTGGAGAATGGAACACGCTCTTAGACATGGGTCCTTCCACGTATACTTTTCACAAGGCAAAAGCTCATTGGATAGGTGATGCATAAAGAGGCTGTCCTGTGTATCCATCAGAAATAAGTTGTTAAACTTATGCAGAAAGCTTATCTGGACAAGTTAAAAGCATTTTGGCAAACCATAGTGTGGTCAGATGAGACTGAGCTAGAGTTATTAGACCTTAACAATGTGAGGTGGACATGGCAAACAATGCACCCATACATTCTATGACCTCTGTTCTAAAACATACCCTACTATAGGTCTGTATGGATAGTATACACACTGTAAAACCTATTGCAGTTATGGGCCTCACTAATTATTTTCAAATAGCATATTTTTCAAAAGAATGTTCAAGTGTCAGTCACAAAATTAGAGCTGAGCAGAGTTTGGACTTTCCAGCAGGACAGTGTTTGCACTGCACTGATCAAAATTCAACAATGAGTTAATGCAAAACAACAAGTACAATGTCTTGAAATGGTCATACCAATCTTGAGATATCACCATCATTGAAAAATAATTAATTTATTTGAAACAGGATGTCTAAAGAAGACAGATGAGTAACCTGACTGAATTAGAGGGGTTCTGGATAGAATAATTGGCAACTATTCAGTAGCACCATGCAGTCGGAACTTGTCTTCTTGTATAGCAAGTATCCAAAGGCCATTAGATCAGCAAAGGTGAGTTCTACTTCATATTAATGGTAGGGTGCCCATATTTATGCACACGTATATTTTTGTTTAAATCCACATAAAATTCTTTCTATAACACCTATGAAAATTCTTCCACTGCTGAAATGTTTCTCTTTCCCTACAGTTTAACATATGTTAAAAGGAAGTTGCTACTTTAAAAGCTCAACGAGAAATAAACCGATGTAATGATTTTCCAAAAGGGTGCCCAAACTTTCTCATGGCACTGTACATAGCCTACACATCATGTCAAGAGTCTGGCCTGTGGCTACATCGTCCGACCTCTCTGGTTTTCTCCCAGGTGTCTTCTGGTGGCCGGCACAGCAAGAAGACCCAGTCTCTGATCTCCTGCAACCGCAAGGCTCTCCACCTGGCCGACAACGTGCCTGCCATCCACCTGCAGTTCACCGAGTACTACTACCCCAACAACACTGACTTACCCAGTGAGCCTCTCTTCATTCACTCCTGCCAATTTCAATATGCTGTTGTATTGCTCTCGCTACCCTTCACTTGTCAGTATCCGGTGATGCTGCATTTTTTGGCTCAGCCGTTTCCGAGATCTGAGCTACTCTAATGGGGGCAGATTTTGTTTATATTAAGAAGTTTCTTAACATAGGCCTACTACAAATATTTTCCCAAAAGGTATCGCTGTTTGCTAGTTGTCTGCTGATGTTGCATAACCTTTTGGATGTTTTTGGGAATAAATAAAGATGTTTTTTGAAATGTAAACAAACAGCTGCCCCCATTACAATGATCAGGATCTCGGAAAAGGTTGAAGAAGAAAAAAGTCCAGGGTAGTGTGTGCATTACAACTGCATGTTGAAATGCAGTTATCCTTTAAGTTTAAATACAGTACCATATTTAGTTTGTTTCACATTTTTTTATACTGTGCACTCAGCAGTTGATTGACTTGATGACTCAGAATGGTTGCAGCATTTTTGGCATACATTTTGCAAGTTCTCCTCCCACCAACTCCAACAGGCCTGTTAATGGGAACTCTTTAAGCGCATATTAATCACAAAATTCGGATGTAATTTCAAGAGATATGGTCTTAATCACTCGCTCCTTCATTATCCTAATCACTTATTGCTGAGCCCAAATTCATCACTCATTTTCATCAGCTTACCTCAGACACACCATGCTACCGTTTCACAAACTTTGTCTGTGTGTGTGCGCGTGTGTGTGCGCGTGTGTGTGCGCGCGCGTGTGTGTGCGCGCGCGTGTGTGTGTGTGCGCGCGTGTGTGTGTGTGCGTGCGTTCGTGGGTGAGTGTGTGTGTGCGTGCGTGTTTGCGTGCGTGTTTGCGTGCGTGTTTGTATGTATGCCCATTTTTGTGTACATGTGTTTGTGTTTGCGTCTATGTCTGTGTTTGTGTCTATGTGTTTGTACTGTATGAATTCTCATTTCTGTGTGTGTGTGTCCCTCTGTGTGTGTGTGTTTGTTTCCCGTTTATTTGCATCTCTCCATCTCTGTGCTCCCCTCTCTCCAGTCCCCTTGTCCAACCTGTACGGCCAGGTGAACGGTCTGCAGCTGTGTGTGGACCCGGCCAGTGTGCTGTGGGTCAACAGCTTCTCTCGCGGCCTGCTGCGGACGCTGGCGCAGGTCAAGGCCTTCTACCACCTACAGGACACCAGCAAGAGCGACGAGCACGTGGACCTCAGACTGGATGCCTCACAGCTACGGGTGAGGACATGCTTTATTGTGTGTGTGTGTGTGTGCGTGCGTGCCTGGTGTAGTGTGTACAGTGTTTGTGTACTCTTAATTTTGTGTGTGTACTTTTAGTACATCAATTAGTGAGATTCACCTAGAATAGGATAGAATGTAATACAATGAAAAGACTAGAAATGTCTGCCATTCCAGTGTTGATATGTACTTTACTTATTCATTGCTCAACACTCAGTTCTGTATGTTGTCTACTATCAGTTAATGTTGTATCAGTTTATGAGTGATTCTACGATTCCCCTACGCTTTTGGCAAAAGCAAAATGTCAATTATCAGTATTTTTTTTCAACTAAATGACCTAGATGTTTACATAGTGTATATATTTAAGTTTCCAAACAAACAAATTGCCAAGCTTAATCTTAAATCATTTGATAAATACTCGAATGAAAGCGAACATTTGCTTAATTATTTTGTCAACAGTGTTATGGACAAATACTATGTCATTTCAAACATATATGAAAATACTACAGAGTTGAAACAATATATGTTTGAAAGTGCTTATGTCCCTTAGCAGTAATGTTGTCATTAATCTGTGCAACTGATATAGAAAATGTGATTGTTGAGCTTCATAAGTAGGATTTTATGAGTCACTGTGATACAGACTGACACATTTTTCATCATAAATCCCTGTAACGTCTGATATGAATATAGTCACCCTCCTTACACAAGACTTCCTTCTCCAGAGATAATCCCTAGTGTATGTTCATAGGATTTTTCCAACACATAAGGGATCAATAGTGCAAAAACACTTTCAAAACAGTCAACGGTGTTACTCAACTGTGTTACGGTCAACAGTGCAGGGGAACAAGTCGGCACTTTTTTAGGAGAAAAAAACAGAGCAGACAAACCCATCTCCCTAGAACACAAATTATTTTGTTTGTTTGTCTGTCAATATGGATATAAATTGGCAAAAACATACTCCTCCTCAACTGTCATCAGTGTTGCCAGATTGGGCTGGTTCCCGCCCAATTGGGCTGCTTAGGATGGCCGTGTGCGGGTAAAAATGGCATCTATCAGAAAAACCTTCCCACTTTTTGCCATATAAATCAATAGAATTGGGCGGGTTTTTAGGGCGGATTTTGATCATTTTTTGGGCTGGAAATCATCAGCCTCATCTGGCAACCCTGACTGTCATACTTAATTGTAACACCATTGACGGTAACACCATTGACATTTCAGCCATTTTTATGGTGTTGTGCTAACTGAGGACCTCAGAAGTTCCACCACAATACCTTAATCAATTCATGTATCTGTATGCTTTATCTGTGTTTTTCTTCATGTGATTTCTAATTCAGATTCTTATGAATATGTTGATAACACAGTTGACAGGCAATTTTCCCGCTATGAGAACATGAAAAAGAATGGATTAAATTATGGAAGGATGGAGCTCAAAATTTACCAAAAAGTCTTCCCGTATCCTGCCAAAGAGGTTATGACATCACGTGATGTTATTCGTATGGCCTAAGACCAAACCATTACTGATTTATGGAGGAGGTTTCAGACCGTGACACGGTTAGCACAGTTTTCGTGGACACACACAAAATGGCAAATTTCATGTATAATGGAAAGGACAGTGGTCTTTCTGACAGTTTTGTCATATTGTGATGATTACTGTGAATCAACATTTGCAATCGTCTTGGGCAAAACAAGTTTCTTTACATGCTAATATGAAGACTGAATCTGACATTTGGAAAACAGGACGGCATGAAAACGCCCAAAACCAGTATTAAATATTCATTCTTATATTATATTAAATATTCATGCTGAGGGAAATAATGCTATGTCTACACTTTCTGTATTATATGAAAGATAAATGTTTTCTAATGTCCAAAACATCATTGGATGCAGTTAATAGTTAGTGGAATTGCCAAATAAAATCCACAGACTTAAAAGTGTAGGCGAATTAGAGAATCACTCTTATACTGTATTTTCATATTTTCTATCATCAGTTCATCTTGTGTTTGGTCATAAGAAAGAGGCATATGAAATCAAGCACAATTTATTTCTTGTTAATTACAGCTTTTATGTGTTTCTTGTGTTCTATGTGTGTTCGTGTGTGTGAGGTGTACTACTCCTGCACAACAATTGCCCATACTGGGACAAATAAAGCTACTGAACTACTACCTGTACTTGTTAATTAAATGATTGTTTTTTTCTGCCATCAGCTGATCATCCCTCTGGAGTCCTCCATCCTGGACCACCCGGACCGGCCCCAGTCCCTCAGCATCTCCGTGCCCCAGATGGTGCTTAGCAACACGCGCCACGCCCCTCACGGTTCCCGTGGCGACCTGGCCAGCACCTACGCCTGCTTCTCCTCGCGCCCCTTCTTCCGCCGCGCGCCCCACACCTCCACGTTCCCCAGCGACCTGAGCGTGTTCCACCCGCTGCCCTCCGCCTTCCAGCGGCTGGCCCAAGAGCAGGCATCCTGCCCCCTGCTGGATACCCGGCCTCCGCGTGGCCAGGACGTCTGGTGCCTGAGTTTATCCAGGGCCGCGTTGACTTTCGAAGGCGCCCGCCGGGGCCCCAAGGCTAAAGGTTTACCGTTCGTGGAGCCCTTCGCCATGGCCGTGTGGATGTGTCGTCCGGCTGCCTTCGATGCTGCCGCTGCTAAGACCGACGTTAGTCGATCCGGTAGCTCTGCAGACCTAGCGTCGCACGCCAACCACGTCGGCCAGACTTCCAGCCTGCAAAACGGGCTCAAGAACGGTCAAGCGCAGCCCGTGCCCCGAGACAAGGAGGCCCATGAGCGGGACGGGAGCGCGAGTGACGCTGGTGACCCTCCGCCGTCGGCCACCGTCCACGTCCTGGCCCAGTCGGTGACGCCCATGAAGGTGTGGCTCAACCACTTCCAGTACGTGGCCCTGCTGCGCATGAAGGACACGCTGGGCCGCCTGGCCGCCGAGCTGACCCGCAGCGGAGGAGGAGGAGAGGACGGGAACCAGCGAAGGAGAACAGCAGATGCAGAGCAGGATGAAGGGATGGGAGAATCCGAGGACGGAGAGGTGAAGCACGAGGACGGAGAGGCGGAGGTGGAGGACCGTCAAAAGGGGGCGCCACCACCACCACCCAGCGTGTGCGTGGCCTTCCTGGCCGACGCTTTCGAACTGGGCCTGCTGTTTCCCCCCTCGGCCAACCAGCCGGAGGAGGAGGAGGCTCGCTCGCTGGCCGAGACGGACAGCCCCAGCATGAGCGACTCCGACGCCTCGCCCACCCACCGCAGCTCCGACACCGCCGGGCCCCTGGAGGACAGCGGCATCGGGGGCAACGGCAGCACGGCCGGTGGGAAGAAGGGCGGAGGGGAGGAGGAGGAGGAGGAAGAGGAGGAGCAGGAGGGGTCGGTGGAGGAAGCGTGCGAGGCCTTGGAAGCGGACGTGGACGACGTCAGGGAAGGTGACCAGGATCAGGGTACAGCGGTGACCGACAACGTTCCCGAGCTGTCGCCGCCGTTGTCGCCCGGGACGGCCGCCGTGGCTGCCGGTGGCGTCACGACCATCTCCAGGGATGCCTCCACCTTCAGCCTGGAGGGGGAGCTGTCGAGCGCGTATAACGCCACCAAGGACGTGACCCAGGGCGCGCTGAACGTGTCGCTGGACCTGACCAAGGGGGCCTTCTCCATCACCAAGGATGCCTTCAGCATGTTCAGCCGCAGCTCCGGCATGGGCAAGATCTTCAACTCGCCTGCCAAGTAAGTAAGATGCTAAACATTTCAGGGATACATTTCTCGAAACCATAGTTGCTAACTACATTAGCTACTTTGTTCTTTGCAATCCAATTTCCTACAGGCAAATATCAAAGTTGCTAACTGGCTAACAACTACGCATCCCTTATATGACAAAAGAGTTAAAGCTGCTCGGGTGTGGGCAAGATCTTCAACTCGCCCGCCAAGTTAGTAAGATGTTTAGCATCCCCGATTTGACAAAAGAGGTAGTGAACCATCAAATATTTATGTTTGAATAGAAGTAAGAGAAATCATCAGATTATTGAATGGTTGGAACAAAGGAGCACTGAGGAAACGAGCAGTCCCTCCATTGGACACGCCATCTAGGCCAGAGCCGTCTAATAGGAGCGTTGTGTCAACTCGCCCGCCAAGTAAGTAAGATGCTAAGCATTTCAGGGATGCATTTCTCGAAACCATTGCTAACTACATTAGCTACTCTGTTGTTTGCAGTCCAATTTCCTATTGGCAACTACTGAAGTTGCTAACTGGCTGACAACTACGTATCCCTGATATGACAAAAGAGTTAAAGCTGCTCGGGTATGGGCAAGATCTTCAACTCGCCTGCCAAGTAAGTAAGATGTTTAGCATCCCCGATTTGACAAAAGAGTTGAAGCTGCTCGGGTGCGGGCAAGATCTTTAATGCACTCACCAAGGAAAGTAAGATGTCTAACGGTCCTGATTGACAAACTAAACCTGACAAGTAACTAGTCATGGGGAAGCGGTTAGGGTGTCAGACTTGTAGCCCAAAGGTTTCCGGTTCGACTCCCGACCAGCCAGGTTGGTGAGGGAAGTAATTAACCAGTGCTCTCCCCCGCCCTCTTCCATGACTGAGGTACACTGAGAATGGTACCGTCCCGCCGCACTGCTCTTTTGAGTCGTAAATGCAATTTTGTTGTGTGGAGTGTGCACTTGTGTGCTGTGAAGTGATGTCACAATGACAATGGGAGTTGGAGTTTCCTAGTTGGGCTTTCACTTCACAAAATGGTTAAATTCAGTCATAGCTCAGGCACGGGCAAGATATTCAATTCTCTTGCCAATTAATTAATTGAAGAAAGTGATGTTGAGTAGCTGGGGTGAAACCCCAACTGCGCTCTTTGAACTATTAAAACTTATCTGTGAACCATCATCTGGCTACGTCTGAAGAGAAGTAAGGGAAATTATCAGATTGGTACAAGTTTAGTCATTTCTCTAACACTCTCTAATGGTGACTGCTAAGTGAGCTAAAAGTCAAGTGTAGTAGAAATCTGGTCATGGCTGCCAAGTAAGCCAAGACAACATTGAATTTCCATCATGCTGGTGTTATTACGCTCTGCGTGTGTGTGTGTGTGTGCGCGTGCGTGCGCATGTGTGCAGGCAGGCGTTTAAGAGACTTCATACACAAGCTTTTAGCGTAATCACCATGTAGGCTACAACTGTACAATGTGTGGATTAAAGTTGACCCACTCTTTTAAAGCAATTGGGAGGTGCTTGTACTCGTGGAAGGCATTTGGGAGTTTTGGAGGCCTGCGTGCGTGCGTGTGCTCTGGAAAGGGACCAGGAGCGGAACTAATTGGCATTGTCCCCATCATAAGAGTGTATAGAAGTGTGTGAGAGAGAGAGAAAAAAAATGTGTATGTGCAGAGATGTGTGTGAGCTGTCAAGGGCAGGGACAGGGCGACCAGGTGCACCTTGGGCTGGCGTCAGCTCTTCTCTGTTCCCTCCCTATTTCTCTCTCTCTGTTTGCCCATCGTGGTCTCCCCATCTGTCTCCCTCTTCTCTCCTTCCTCCCATCGCTGTCTATTTATTTGCCCTCATCTTTCTTTCTCCTTACGTTTCTCTCTGTCTCTCATTCTCTTTCTCTGTTTGTATGTTGCAGTCCTTATCACTCTCTTGTTGTCTCTCACCCCCCCTCTGTCTCTCTGCCTCTGTCTGTCTGTCTGTCTGTCTCTCTTTCTCTGCCTCTCTCTCTCTCTCTCTCTCTCTCTCTCACTCTCACTCTCACTCTCACTCTCACTCTCACTCTCACTCTCACTCTGTCTCTCTCTCTCTCTCTCTCTCTCTCTCTCTCTCTCTCTCTCTCTCTCTGTCTCTCTGTCTCTCTCTATCTATATATTTTCATCTCAGCTTGTTTACGTTTGCTGTGTAGCCTTTTTGATCTGATCACCGCATCAGCAGCACACCCGTGTGTGTGTGTGTGTGTGTGTGTGTGTGTGTGTGTGTGTGTGTGTGTGTGTGTGTGTGTGTGTGTGTGTGTGTGTGTGTGTGTGTGTGTGTGTGTGTGTGTGTGTGTGTGTGTGTGTGTGTATGTGTGTGTGTAGGCCACAGGCTTCCAGTCAAGCCAGATAACAATATTACAAAGGAGGGGTTTGTCTCATCCCCCTACACTACCATTTTCACAGCAAGGACACACACACACACACACACACACACGGGTCAAAGACGTCCAAAAAGGAATTGTCATTCAGTGTAATGGATACCTTCTACTGACTGTAACTGTAAGAAACATGACTCTTTTTATTTTATTTTTTTCCAGTGAATTCATGAAAGCCTTGGCTGTCATCCATTCACTTGAAACAATTTAAAAACCATGTTTTTTTTTACAGTTACAGTCAGCAGAAGGTATCCGTTACACTGAATGACAGTTCCTTTTTGGACGTCTTTGACACACACACACACACACACACACACACACACACACACACACACACACACACACACACACACACACACACACACACACACACACACACACACACACATACACACACACACACACACACACACACACACACACTGTTTGTCCCTAATAGTATGTCACAGCTCAAGACATTCCCCAGATGTCTGAGTGTCTGCTGCCATGGTCTTCTTCTACACTAGGTTATGCCAGTGTGTATTCAGGTATCAGCCAGCAACTGTTTGAGGCCTCTGTTGGACCCTAAATCTAATCAGTTCAGAGAACAATGGTCAGTGACTACATATAGATAAATGTGTGTCTTTATGCTATCAGTACACATACTTTTTTTTGGAAGTTTGTCATTGATTACGCTACAAGTGTAGTGTAGATGTCATTAATAAAGAATGAACAAAGACAGACAGTAATTTTTTTATTGCTTTTTAGGGATGCACGATGTCAAAAAATTTCGGCCGATACCGATATCCGATTATGATATTGCTGTTTTGGCCGATGGCCGATATTAACCGATACCGATGTTTTTCTTTCTTTTAAAAAAAAAAAAAGAGATGACAATGATGCAAACAAACATCATTTTTGAATGTCGTCTTATTTCCAAAAACACTTTTTAACTCCCTGTGATAATTAGATAAAAAAATTGAGACAAAATAGAAGACAAACAGTGAAAGTCATCGTCAAGTCCATTCTTTTAGAACCGTAACATATAAAAAAAAAACATCGGCGTTAACATCGGCCCAGTTTTACCCATCAGACCGATGTCCGATGTGTTGAATATCGGCCGATATCGGCCGATACCGATACATCTGGCCGATACATCGTGCATCCCTATTGGGTCATTCCACGCCAAATCAACAAGTGCCCGCGCACTTAGGTCTCAAAAAATTCTGAAAATATTACCAAGTGTACCCATGGTACTTAAGAGAAACACTGTAAATTTATTTGAATGTAAGATGTATACTCTCCGTGTTACAGCCAATTTTACTGGGGGAGGGGGGGTGCCCATTTTGTTCACACTCTTTTTTTGTCAAAGTTCACAAGCCCCTAGCTCAATAACTAAACCATGTAGGAAGCTCAAATTTGGCATACTGGTACATAGATAGGAATAGTTTGTTGCTAAACTGTCAGTTTTGGTCTGTATGATCCTGCATTGTCATAGCATTCCCTCAAAGATGATACAAATTGTACTGGAGTTTTTGGCTGTGCTCTGTTTAGGCCTTCAGAAGACATATTTGTGCCCAACATAGCCTCTTGATTTTTTTCCCTTGTGGAGACAAGTAGGAACACTCTCATAAAAAGCTATAAATAGAAAGGAAACCCCATCAGTGTTTGAAAAGAAGACCTCACAAGTCTGACAAATCATTTTGGGTGTCATTTTCAGAGCTCCAGAACCCCTTGTGGGATTGTCCACAGATTTTTATTTTATTTTTTTCTTCATTCTCCATGAATTCTTCTTTTTAAAAATGCCAATGAGACTTGTCTTATGTGATGTTTTCTTTTTTAATTTCCAACCTGAACATTGAGCTCTGAAAATGACACCCAAAATGATTTGTCAGACTTGTGAGGTCTTCTTTTCAAACACTGATGGGGTTTCCTTTCTATTTATAGCTTTTTTATGGGAGTGTTTCTACTTGTATCTACAAGGGAAAAAAATCATGAGGCTATGTTGGGCACAACTATGTCTTCTGAAGGCCTAAACAGAGCACAGACAAAACTCCAGTACAATTTGTATCGTCTTTGAGGGAATGCTATGACGATGCAGGATCATACAGACCAAAACTGACAGTTTAGCAACAAACTATTCCTATATATGTACCAGCATGCCAAATTTGAGCTTCCTACATGGTTTAGTTATTGAGCTAGGGGCTTGTGAACTTTGACAAAAAAAAGAGTGTGAACAAAATGGGCACCCCCCTCCCCCGGTAAAATTGACTGTAACACGGAGAGTATACATATTACATTCAAATAAATTTACAGTGTTTCTCTTAAGTACCATGGGTACACTTGGTAATATTTTCAGAATTTTTTGAGACCTAAGTGCACGGGCACTTGTTGATTTGGCGTGGAATGACCCTATTGCTTTTGGTTTTTATTTAGGGGCATTTTTGCTTTCCTTTGAAAGGACAGTATGAGAGGCAACAGGAAGTGAGTGGAGGAGAGAGATGGGGTGAGGATCAGCAAATGACCTGGGCCGGAATCGAACCCGGGTCGCCGGCGTAGTAACCTAGTGCCCTAGTGCCCTACTGTTAGGGCTTATATTCGAAACCGTCTGGGTAGTTCAGTTCCCCACACTGTCAGAAAGGCAGTGGAACGTTAATAACCAGTGCTCTGCTTCTTCTTCCCATGTGACTTTCCGTAGTGTATTTTGTGTTCTTGGCCTACAAAACTATTTTGCCCACTGGCATTACAATAACCTGACCTTGACTTGACCTTGTCCTGGCATCCAGATGAGGCTGTCTAGTGCCTATGAAATAACATCGTCTTGGTGTCCTGTAAGAAGAAAAGTATTCAGCCTCTGGCATGACAGTAAACTGATTTGAGCTATGTGGACTTGATTTGACTTTGGTAGGGATCATCTACCAAATCGTCTGGAGGACTGGTGGCTGGTCTGTGCTGGAGGGGCTGAGTATACTTCGTTGTCCTTGTTTACAAAAAGCATTTCCTCCCTCAGGAGTAACTACAAACTCATTTGACCATGCTTGGTTTGACTTTCTCTGCTGGGGTTCCGGAAGCTACGGAACGTTTGTTTTTGTTTTTATTAAATTAAATTACATTACATTACATTTCTCTTGGCTGTCGCTTTTATCCAACTGGTTACAGTCCCTGGAGCACTATGGACTTAGGTGCCCTGCTCAAGGGAACCTCATCCATGGAGTGTGGTAGGGGGGATGGGATTAAATGATGTGATACTGTCACCAGTATGGTCTTTTTGTTCCCTCCTACATTTCCTCAACCTTATTTCACCACAGCCCAATCTCCCAGAGCACTCATCCTCTTTCCAATGTTTTGAAGATGAACAGCCCAAAAGGAAACGGATGCCTTATTGGTTCTTTAACCTGACTTGTGATTTCCCCTTTTGGTGTACGAAGTGGGGCCAGCCCTACTTTCCAAAAAATGACTGTCTTGTTAGTTCAGTCTCTTACCTGACTTGTGATATTTCCTTTGCTGTAGGGACCAGCCCTACTGTCCAAAATGCCTCTGCTGGTTTCTTGGTTCTTCAACCTGTCTTGTGATTTTCTCTTTTGGTGTAGGAATCAGCCCTATTGTGTAGAATGACTCTCCTTGTTTTTTGGGTCTTTAACCTGACTTGTGATTCGCCTCTTGTGTAGGGACCAGCCCTATCGTCCTGATGACTCGTCGTCTGGGGCCTCGTCGCTGCTGGGTGGCCTGCGGCTGCAGAGCATGAAGCCCTCCTCCTCTCAGCAGTCCCTGGACAGCGCCATCTTGGACGGCAGCATGCTCGACGACCGCCTCTCTGTCGCCAGCGACACCAGCGACAACTTTGCCATCCTCATGGACTCCGGTGGGTACCAGGTTGGGCCTAGTAGTAGTAGACTGACATAATGCACTCATGGGCACCACTTGGGCCTACCTATGACAAGGCTATGACTGAACAGTAGGTTAAAATATGTGTTAAGACTAAGAGATGATGATTGGAGGAGGGGAGCTGGGGTACAAGGGGCTAACAACTCTGATAGGAGACTATGGTAGCTACTAATTTAGTGCCTGTTTGTGTGCTTGTTTCATGTGTAAGATGTGTAAGAACTTGGTTGAAAGCTGAATTTGACAAGTGTTTTCCTGTCAATGAGTTGCCTGACCTGTCCAACATAGCCCAAAAGCCTTATGTATGATTCAGGGACTGGCATTCTGAGTTCAGAAAGTAAAATCCTCCCTGCCCTGCCACATATTTGTTCCAGCCAATTCAATGAACCAGTTGATCCTAATTACCACACCCCTCTAGCCAGATTAATGATCTTAATTAGTGGATAACCTATATTAGAAATATGGTGAGAAGGAATACCTGACAGGGATTTTTACTTTTTGAACAACTTGTGTGCCTCTGGTGTGATTTATAGATGTACAGTCAATCCGGAAAGTATTCACAGCGCTTCACTTTTTTCACATTTTATTATCTCCGGATTGGCTGTAGGTGTACATATTTAAATGTCATTGAGTTTTCCATGTGTATTGTTCCAGAGTCGGGTCTGGAGTCGATGCGTCCTGAGAGCAGTGTGCTGGGTAGCAGGGGGAGTCCCTCAGTGGCAGCGGAGAGGGACAGAGACGCCGGCTCCACAGCTGACCTCAGCAGCTCCCTGTCACACAGCATGGAGGAACTCAGCCAGGACATGGTGAGAGGACAACCACATGGAAATTGAATACAAAGTCCGCACCTTCAGGCTCCCATTTCTTTTCATTTAATGATTTAATGTGACATTTCGGGCAGCAGAAACGGGAGCCTGGTGTGCAGACTTATTTTTCAATTTTCATGTGACTTTGCTGGTCCTGCACCCAGAATATTTTTGTTGTGTTTGTGTTTTTTTCTTTACTGAACTGAGAGTACAACCACACACATAGTACCAGGGCTCTAAATTAACACCAGCCAACCGGCCAAATGCTGGTGACATTGCAGTTTGGCTGGCAGAAAAGAAAATGTACTAGCCACTTTGACCCATTAGTGATTGTGTGTTTGGCCAGTAAGATTAACATCTACTAGCCATTTTGGCTGGTAATCAAAAAAGTTAATTTAGAGCCTTGCATAGTACCATATGCACACTAGACTAGAATATACAGTACAGTAGCACAGGTGTGTGTGCTTAGTAGGTCCTACAACTCCCTCTCACTCGGCATGGAGGAACAGGGTGAGAGTACAACCACATATGCATAATGGACATATGCACAATAGACTAGAACAGTGGTTCTCAAACTTTCTGTGTGAAGTACCACCCGAGAAAATATTGAGCTCTCCGAGTACCACCTTGACAACCAACATTAGAATATCGCAGCAAAGGCCTTCCATATTCACTTTTGCCAGTCAATACAGGAGAGGTTCATAATGGCATCAACAGCTACAGTCACATTCAGTGCAAGTTTGTTTTTAAATGTCTTGCTTGCCTAGTATTATTCTGCATTATGTTTTCAGATTCATACAGTTCAATATTGCAAAATGTGAGACCAAAGGAACATTTTCGACTGCAACAACTTGATCAGCCTTCAAATCAATGCATAAAAAATGAATTCTTCCAAGTACCACCAGAGATGTCTCAAGTACCACCAGTGGTACGCGTACCACAGTTTGAGCACCACTGGACTAGAATATACAGTAGCACAGATGTGCTTGTCTATGTGCTAGCTTAGTAGGGCATACAGCTTCCTTTCACACCGCCTGGAGGAACTCTGCCAGGACATGGTGAGAGTACAACCACACGTACGTATATTGTATGCCCAATAGACTAGTACACTGATTCTCAAACTGTGGGCCTGGGCCCAGTGGTGGGCCTTGAAAGTATCCCATGTGGTCCTTGGAGTCATTTTCTAAAAATCTAAATAATAGTGTGTGGTGCGTTGCTGTTGGAGTTTTATTGGCTATTGGGTCAGAGGTGGGCCCCGGACATTTGTGAAAATTTCAAGTGTGCTCCAAGTGGGAATAGGTTGGGAACCCCTGGACTGGAATACACATTGACACAGATGTGTCTGAGCTATAGGCCCTACGAAGCTAGCACACACTCAGCTCTCTCACAGCGTGGAGGATCTCCGCCAGGACGTGGTGAGAATAAATAGCCCAATAAATAGAGAAAAAATAGCCCAATACTGACACATCCACCCCATCGACCCACATAGATGCACAGTATGTCTATCTGCTAGCTTAAGTACAGGTCCCCATCACACATTATGGTGGAACACCAGGACATGGTGAGAACAGTAGCGCAACACTGACTCCTCTGCCCCGCCCTGTTTCTCCTGGGCTTGTTGGAGCCGTGCCTAGAAACTATTGGCCTGAAAACCCTTAAAACACCCTATTAAGTTTTGCTGTTTAACAGTTAAACGCATGCCCGTAGTAGTGATTCTTCGAAAAGCCGTGTCATTTGCGCTCGTGTACTGATTATGGCTTAGGCTGTTTTTTCTACTGAACCAATAATGGACTAGACTGGTTTGACGATGCATTCTCCGCATAGTTTACAGTAGAAGCCCTGTAGTGTACACTACACACGTGGGCTGCATGCCAACACGGCACGGCTCTCACTTCTGAACCCATAAGCTGCTTTGCACGCGCGGCTAAGTGGACCACAACATCAACAACAACAAGAACAAACAAGTTGTTATCCTGCTGTGATGTTAGTCTGCTGGACTCATTCCAAGATGTGTTACTCTCTTACTACCTTGTTTTTTTCATTGTCATTATTACACAATATTCACCTTGCACACACCTTCTGCAGAAGAGGTTTTAGTTCTGACTTTAGAGTCTACACTACATAGTTTTCTTGTGCGTGTGCGTGTGTGTGAATGTGCATGTGTGTGTGTGTGTGTGTGTGTGAATGTGCGTGTGTGTGTGTGTGTTTGCTTACTTGCTTGCTTGCTTGCATGTGACCCTGATAACTGAAACCCTGTGGTCTTTGTGGGTTTGAGACAAAAGGCAGTGTGTTGTAGCTGAAGAGTTACAACTTGCGTGCGTGCGTGCGTGCGTTATTGTGTGTACATGTACATCTGCGTATGTGAGTGTATTCTCTGGTTGTAGAAGTCAGTGTTGCTGCTATGCCTTAGTCGCACAGAACAAATTTTCAGTGTGTCAGAGCCAGAGGTGCGCAACTCTGTCTGTGCATTTTTGTTTTTTATCCCCTTTTCTGTCTTCTTCAAGGCTGCTACTCTGTTCCTCAGGGGTGTGAGGATCAACTCGGATCTTAGTTGTGCTAGTGTGTGTACGTGCGTGCGTGCGTGCGTTCGTGCGGCCGTCTGTGTGTGCCTGCCTGCATATGTAGCCCAGAGTCTATATTGCTCAGTCTCAGGGGTGTGGGGATGAACTCGGATCTTAGGTTTGCGTGCGTGCATGCGTATGTGTCTGCATATGTAGCGTTATATGTAGAGTTCATATTGCTCAGTCTCCAGGCCTCTGTGCTCTTATTGTGTCTGAATGGTGTTGGGAGTCATTGTGTCGGAGGTGAGGGGCAAAGGCCGTGTTTGTGTTTGTGTGAGTTCATAATGGATGTCTAACCTTTCCCATGGTGTTCTTGCAGGCGTCGGTGCTGCTACTGTGTCTGAATGGTGTGGGCACCGTGTCGGAGGTGAGGGGAGAGGACTGTGTGGTGGCAGTGGAGGTCCAGGAGATGACTCCCCGGTCGCTAGGCAACCAGAGGCTCTCGGAACTCTTGTCCGGTGTGACTCAGGGTGAGCCAACTGCCCTCTGGGGCGCCATGGTGACGCAAGACAACCATGACTCTTACTGTACGAGTCTTAGCTGCTGAGCAAGAAATCATTTGTACATTCTTCTAGCCAGGCCCAGTTCACTTGACTCTGAGAAATAACTCTTTACTGAGCAGAAATATCATTTCTTCTACTCTATTCTCATTCTATACTCTATTCTACTCATTCCCAGGTTTTTCTGCTTTAATCAGCTATTTCTGCACCATTAATAAAGTCCACATAGTCTTGAGTGCTATTTATCATCAATATCAATCTGACAAAAATAAAGTATCTCTATAACTATTCACCTACCGCTTGTAATGATAATGGTTAATAACAAGTGGTTTTGCCCTGTACCATTTAAGATACTGATCATTAGACAGTTTATACTCTGGAGTCTGGACACCAAAAATAATTTAGGTTTCTCTCTTTGCCACTGTCTTAACAGAACTGCTTAGTTGAGCAATTATGAACACATAGTACAGCGTTGTCATTATTTATCAGTCATCTGTTCACTCACTGTGGTTGCAATCATTGGGGGCTCCTTACTTTTACGAGCGGTATTATGTTTTATGATTTACACTAATTATAGTTATATGGTTATTACCCAGCCCCAACTTAAGGAAGAAAAATCCGCACTCACAAACTGCGTCTCATTATTTATTTATATTACCACCATGTCCAAAAAGCAAACGCGTTTTGGCTATCAAGCCTTCATCAGCCCCCAGCCCTCCAATTGTGTCTTATGACTCTTATAACTCTTACAAGTCTTTCCACCCTTCACCTTCCCTTTGTGCCCCAGTCAGATAGGTGTAGGATCCCCTTCTTTCTATTTTTTTAAATGTGTTATTCCCTATAGTTTAATGTTCACTACCATCATTATATTATGATAACTTTTTCATGGTGTTGTTGTCTATATGAAAAACATTGAGCAGCCTTGTTATCTAAAATGTTCTAGTTATCTAAGATATGTTCTGTCAACTTTCCTCCATATTTTTACTTTTTGGAGCACAAAGCCTTTCATTGTTGATGAATCAAATTCATGAGTATATTTAACATTTAATATCTTGTATCTTGTGTCTTGTGAATAAAGCTTGCCTAGCCTTGGCCCCAGGTCCCTGTAATTGTATCCTCTAAACATGGCTCTAAATTAACACCAGCCAATTCTGTTTGGCTGGTAAAAAAGACCAACTTACTCACCACTTTGACCCATTAGTAAGTGTGTGGTCATGAAAAAGGTTTCAGCTTAAAACAGTTTATTTAGAGCCCTGCTTTTAAATAATCCTTTCCTTTCCTTGCCTTGCCCTGCCCCCCAGTTCCCGGCTTGACGACACCCACCAAGCCCCTGTCCCCGGCCCACCGGCCTGGCCGCACTTCCTCCTCCACGCCAGTGGTGGCGCTGCGCATGGAGATGGGTCCCTCGGCGGCGCGCCACAGCCCGCTGGCGGAGAGCGTGGGCTTCCTGGAGCTGCTGGTGCGGGGGTGCCGGGCGGAGCTGCTGGGGTCGTCCCTGGGGGGGCTGGGCCCCTTCCTGGAGGACGAGCTGGCGGCGGACGTGCAGCCCATGAGGATACGCATCCGGGACACCGTACTCACGCTAAAGGTGAGAGACAGAGGTTGCACTCCAATATGCGACCTTGCGTCCTCCACTTGGCCTTGTGGCCTCACGTTTTGCTGAGGCTCTCCGCCTCTGTGGAGAAAAAAATTAAGTCAAAGCCTAGCCAAAACAATTTTTGGGGGACTATTCTTCATTTACCATCCTGTTTGAAAATGAGAAAATTGCTTTACAATTGAGCTTTGGCAAGATATTGATGCTGTTGTAGTGATGTCATCACGACGTATTACTTCCTGGTACGAGGCTACAAGCACAAGTGGAGAGGCAAGGTCACATATTGGAACGCACCCACAGTACCCATGCATTGCAAGTACTGTACTCACACTCAAGGTGAGAGACAGCGGGCTCTACCGTAGCTCTAACGATAGGGCACTAGATTGCTATGCCGACGACCCGGGTTCAATTCCTGCCTGGGTCATTTGCCAATCCCTCCCCCACCCTCTCTCTCCCCACTCATTTGCTGTCAAGAATAAAGAGACGGCTTACCCATGCATTACAGGTACCATGCTCTCACTCAAGGTGAAAGACAGCGTACCCATGGGCATTCAGGGTCAATGAGTGCAAGGCTTTTGATTCTTATATTCCACATTATGTTTATTTGATCTTTAGAATTTCAAAATCTTATTTTTCTTAACAATCACACTGTGGGTATTTTACATGTAAGCAAATAATCCTATTTCAGTTTAATTCTTGACTTTATTCAGTTTAATGATTGACTTTTTAAAAATTGTCAATTAACTTCACAAATCCGGATAATATTTAATTGCTGTGAAAAGTCTTGGCACACGGCCGTAGATTTTTCAGAAGATGAAATGCTCCGATGAATGCTTTAATCGGATTTCTCTACAGTATGCATATGATAAGCCATGTTGTTAATCATGAGGAGGGGGTGTTATGACCAACAACTCCCAGGCCTGCTTCCATTAGTGGCAGTTAAATGTACAGATGTATTTAAAACTAGATTGCATTTCCTCACAGAAAATGCTGGAGTATGCTTGCCCGTCTTGCATTCGTTGCCCTTCATGCATGCCTTGCCCTTCATGCATGCATTGCCCTTCATGCATATGCTGCCCTTCATGCATGCCGACATACAGTTAACCATCTAGATTACGCTAACTTCCTGTTTGGTATGCAGCATATTGGCAAAACACATTTTCATTAACTGTAGCGCCCCCCAGTGGCCGTTTTGCACCAAATTTGGTAGGTACCCCCTGGGTGTACTGGAGATTATGTGTAAGAAATTTTGTTAAGATCTGTTAAGGCGTTGCTGAGATATGAGCTAACTTCCTGTTTGGACGCTGTGTTTGTCTTTGTTGTCAAATTAGATTGCATGCTGTGCGCCGATGCTTTCAGCTATTGCTCTGTAAATTTCAGCATAGGGGCAGAATAGTCCAATGGACGAGCAGAAAAAAATTGTGGGTGGAGTATCATTTTTATTGATTTTTTAGTATGTCAAAATGGCGGGAAATTCATGATGGAAAATATGACATCATAGTATGCGTTGGATTTGGCTTGACCCAAGGACTTCAGCGATACCAATCGTTTGATGAATTGAGGTCAATACGGGCTAATATTGTCAAAAACACACTTTTGCTTATTGTAGTGCCCCCTAGTGACGTATTAAGACGAAAATTATTATCCTCCCTCTGGAGATAGTCTTGATTATGTATATAACGTTGGGTTCTGATACAAGTAGCCGTTGCCGAGATATGAGTTCACTTCCTGTTTGGCGTCTTCGCCGCCAACTTTGATTGGCTCCTGTTTGAAGACGGTTTGATCAATCGTTCCAGGAGTTTTAGGGTAGATGTATCTCAGTCCGAAGATGCCCTCATAGAATTTTCACGACAATCGGTCAAAAATTGTGGGCAGGGCGTCATTTTTAGTGATTTTCACAAAATTCAAAATGGCGGAAAAACTTTCCAGGCGGAAAATGACGTCATAGGGTGCAATGGATTCGGCTTGGTCCAAGGATTCCAGGGATACCAAGTTTTCGAAATTCTGACCAATGGTTCAAAAGTTACAGCATGTTACAATTTCAAACTTTGACCTGCTGGTGGCGCTACAGAGCTTGAGGTACCCCTGTGAAAAATACAAAACCTGGTCGTCTTATCGAGCCGAACGTTTCGGTCTTTGAACGGATTTTCTATCTTGAGCGGTTCTTCAAAACGAATGGTTCGTAGACGGAAGATGAAAATTAAGAATAAAAAGAAACGGGAAACGGGGGAATAACAACAGTATGCTTGCCGCTGGCAAGCATACTAATGATACAGATATACACCGCGTTCCACATTATTACGCAAATGACATTTTTTGCCGTTTTCCCAAATAATCAATAGAAATGACAGTCGTCATATTTTTCAAGTCATCAGCCATTAGAGTACAATTTTAAACGTTTTTGAATGAACCTTCCAATGACATCGGTATTTTTTAAAATAATAAAAAACTTAAAATGCCCAAAATGCTCTGTTCCAATTAATTACGCAAAACAGTTTTGTAGTGTTGTAATCCAAATTTCTTTCTTTTTTTCCCATTTACATCAAAACAGTTGGCATTTGGTACCTTCAATACATTTCAATGTTCAAAACTTTGCTATAAGCTGTAACTGGAATGCTGCATTTAATATTGAAGTGATGGAATTGCATGGTAGTTATGGAAGCCCAGATATCCTTGCTGCTTTGATCTCAGCTGTTTTTGTTTGTTTGGTCGGGTGACCCACACTTCACTCTTCAATATACCCGTAGATTTCCATGCCACGTTTAGTGCTTTGGAGATGATGACATTCTAACACACCAGACATAACATCCATTCATTTTCAATGGGGTTTTATGTCTGGTGAGTTAAAATGTCGATACCACCAAAGCACCTAAACGTGGCATGGAAATCTATGGGTATATTGAAGAGTGAAGTGTGGGTCACCAGACCAAACAAACAAAAACAGTTGAGAGCAAAGCATCAAGGATATCTGGGCTTCCATAACTCCCATGCAATGCCCTGCCATTGACTTCAATGTTAAAGGCAGCATTCCAGTTACTAAGACAAAGAGGTTATCATCAAGTATTGAACATTGAAATGTAATTTAGAAGGTACAAAAATCCAACTGTGTTGATGTAAATGGGAAACAAAGAAAGAAATTTGGATTACAACACTACAAAACTACTTTGCGTAATAATGTGGAACAGAGCATTTTAAGTTTTTTATTACTTAAAAAATACCGTTATCATTGGAAGGTTCATTCAAAAACGTTTTAATTGTACTCTAATGGCGGATGACTTGAAAATTATGACGACTGTCATTTGCATTGATTATTTGGGGAAACAGCGAAAAATGTCAGTTGCATAATAATGTGGAACGTGGTGTAGTTACAGGTGTTTTTAACCTGATGACTTGTATACGTTGTTTGACCTTTTGTGCCTGGAGCGACATATACGCTGCAATCAGGCTCTTGAGATTTTAGCTTTTTTACTAAAAATGTCGATATGTTACAGCTCAATGAACACATTCTAATGCAAGATAAGGGTCCTAGCCTAAGACTCTTAGGGTTTAAATGCAATCATGTTTCATGTTTTTATGTGCATCAGAGGCTGAGATATTTAAGTTTTTATAGGCTAAGGGAGGCAACTATCCCAACAAGGGCTTAGGCATTCAGGAGGCGTTTTTTGCAGGTGCTTTAGGCATCAATGGGTTACAGATATAGTTACAGGGCCTTTTAAAAGAGAAAAGCACTTTCTCAGCAGCACTGTAATCAGAATTCCAGTGGTGTGTTCCAATGATAGGTCCATGATGTGTCTCACAGAGAATATTTAGAGAATGTTCCAGAGAGTGTTGATTTATGTGTATTTATGAAAGTTACTTGACACCTTAATTTCCCCCCGGGATCAATAAAGCTACTCTACTCTACTCTACTCTACTCTACTCTACTCTACTCTACTCTACTCTACTCTACTCTACTCTACTCATTTGTCACTAAAAAAAGAGAGTGTTGTGCATTTCACTTTACTTGGTGGCTATTGGGAACCATTTTTTCTGTTTCTGGACACTGGTTTTCTATGTGAACATATTGACCAGTCACAACCCATACCTGCATGGATTTCTGTCATAACATGGATCTTTTTCTATCCCTTTTTGCCTGTCCACTTCTTTCAGGACAACGGGCCGCGTGTCTATCCCACGGCCCCCCAGCCCATCCCCGTAGTCTTCAGCCTGGATGGAGTGGTGCTGGAGCGCTCAGACGACGGAGTCTTCACTCTCAGACGTGAGTGGAGTTTGTCCAGACAAAACATATGTGTGTATATATATATATATATATATATATATATAGATTTTTTAAGATAATTTTATTTACATAGGACAGAACTGTAGCACTCTCTAACTCGCTAGCTTTCGAGAGCTGACAGGAAGCAAGTGGGATACAGACATGAGGGTAGGGTTGGGTAATGACCCCGGCTGGACTCATATCTGGGTCCCCATAAGCAACCTGTACATGGTGTCTTAGTACAATGCGCCACAGCACGCATGAATTAAAAAAACAGATTTTAAATATTTTATGAAATCTTCTTTAATTTCACCATGTTATTTCACCTCAAAATCACCTGTATCTAGGATAGAAAATAGTTTTTAGAAAATAGAGTTTTGAAATACAGGATTTACTGTGTAGGGTACCATTTTATGTAGGTGACAGGTCACACCCATAATGTGAAACTTGCCATGTGTACATAATTCTTAGGATTATAATATTATAATACTCATACACAGAATGGGACTTTTGTGTTCATAATTAGCACTGGAGTGGAAAAACACTGCGTTGCCCTATTTCTTTAACTCAGCAACTTTGACTCTATTCTACTATGTGATCTGGCTTCTTTACGTGCTACACAGGATACATTTTGATATGCATATTCATACACATCCATCATTTGAAATTGCCCATAGGTACTATACTGTATGTTGTCATGGGTACTGTACTTGGACAGTATGTAGGCTACTGGACAGGGCTCTAAATTAACACCCGCAAACCGGCCAAATGTTGGTGAAATTTCAGTTTGGCTGGTAGAAAAGACCTACTTACTAGCCACTTTGACCTATTAGTGTGTTTGGCTAGCAGTGTTAATTTCGTCAGCTTTTTAAAATGTAGTCCTAGTGTTAGTCACAATGACGAAAATCAATTTTAGTCTTAGTCAAATTTAGTCATTGCCTTCACAATTTAGTCTTAGTCTTCGTCTAAATGACGAAAATTAATTTTAGTCTTAGTCAAATTTTCGTCATTTTAGTCATTTTAGTCAACATTTCACATTTTCGTCATTTTAGTCAAATTATTACACAAATTATTACTAGATAGCCTAGTGCAGCAAATATTCACATTGTTACTAGCTTATTTTCCAGCAAAACCCAAATCAGTCCTGTAAAAGTAATTTCAACAGCATAGAGCAAAGGAGCATTAGACACACACTTCCAGGTGCAGGTTGCGCTCTCTCTCTCTCTCTCTCTCTCTCTCTCTCTCTCTCTCTCTCTCTCTCGCATTAGAAGCTGCTGCATATTATTTGCTTTTGAATTTGATCACGTAGCCTAAAAGCTCTTCATCACCTGACCGCGTGACTCATAGCCTGCAGATTGCAGGCAGTGGGAAGACCAGACATCCCAATGAAGTCCAAGAAGTTTCTCTGATATTTGATAGTGGCTCCCCGATGGCCGTGAGTAGATAAAATATTCCTGATTTTAGACTATGCAAGTTCGCGTTATTTCGATTGGCAATGCGGGACAGAGAAAGATAATGGCTCGTGCGTCATTCCTGGAATACTTCAAATAGATTACGCGCACTTCGTAGGGCGCCCTGCAAAAGTCTTGGGGAAAAAGTAGGCAGTTGTACTATGCAGACTGGGCGACAGAAAGGACATTGACAAACAATGGTTGAACACTAATGCTGTTTTGTTTGTCGGGATGTCGAGGGTCGATAAGCATCTCCAAGTTTAAGCAATGAGTTTTTAGAACTTGGGATGTCTGGGAGACGCTATTGTAATACGCATCGCATGGAAGGGATGTCTACTGCCTTGGGTCTTTTAGCGTTGCCCTCGACGGGAACAAGTTTCAATTCTCCACCCTTTAAACCCTGATCGCCCACACATTGATTCTTATCAAAACTACAGTAGCCGTGCCTCTGTTTAGACTACTTAAACAACTTTTCCCCTGTAGCGCGCATCCCTTAAACGTCTCCCGGTGTCTGATCTAAATAAATGCATGAATCCGATCTTCATGATTTGCTTGCAAACTGCCTATTCATACGGTTAAACAACCAATATACCAAACATTACAAAAGAACAGACAACGGACGTAGGCGTATGCATAAGTGGAATGGAGAAGAGAGGAAGCTCGAGGAGGTTTAAAATGACAGCATCAGAGGAAGATTGGCGCGAGTGACGGTAGCACTATTATCATGACTGCACAAACACACACGTCTTCGTTATGGACAAAAGGGTATAAAGGAAACAATTACAAATTATTTTAATTAATTTACAATTTATTTACAATTAAATGTTTAATGTCCATTCGTCCATGGCTTGTAAATTTCGTCTTGTCTTAGTCTCCTTAACGAAAATCTATTTTTATTTTCGTCATATTTTTATGTTCTGGAAGCAATTTTTGTGCGTCATCGTCTCGTCATCGTCACGGGAAAAAGGGGCGTTGACGAAATATTTTCGTCATCGTCCTGGTTGACGAAATTAACACTGTTGGCTAGTAAAATTTTCTTCTTGGAGCAGGCGTCACTCTTAATTATTTCAGTCTCTGAGGGTGCTGGCCCAAATTTCAAATTCAATGTTTCAAGAAGGAGGCCGCACCTTGCATAGTAGTGTTTTTTTATTGCACAGACGCGTTTCGGCGTGTGCCTTCTTCAGTGTACACGCCGAAACGCGTCTGTGCAATAAAAAAACACTGCTATGCAAGGTGCGGCCTCCTTCTTGAAACATTGGCTAGTACAATTAGCATACTAATCATTTTTGCTGGTGATGGAAAAAAGTTAATTTAGAGGTCTGGTACTGGATATATTTTCAATTGTAGCAGCGTTGACCTTTTTTTGTTTTGCTTTTACACAGTTATAATGTAGACTGGAAATTGTAAGAGAGAGACAGGAAATGAGTGGGGGGAGAGAGAAGGGGGAAGGATCTGGAAATGACCTCGGGTCGATCTCATACCCGGGACCTGTACGGGACCCTGGACGGCACCTTAGCCCACTGAGCTGTGGCACCCCCAGTAGCTTCATGACTCTTGTCCACTAGTCTGCCTGAAGTGATCTGGTCCCTCCATGTGTTTTCTCTGGGTTTTTTCAGCGGGTGATAAGCAGTCTGATGAGGAGAGGGCAGCAGCTACCTCTGTAGTGTGCAGTGTGGAGAACAGAGAACAGAGCTGCGGAGGGGCCTCACATAGTGACAAGGTACCATCGCCACACACGCACGCACGCACGCACGCACGCACGCACGCACGCACGCACGCACGCACGCACGCACGCACGCACGCATGCAGAGAGCTGTGGAGGGGCCTCACATAGTGACAAGGTACCATCGCCACACACACACACACACACACACACACACACACACACACACACACACACACACACACACACACACACACACACACACACACACACACACACACACACACACACACACAGACACACACAGAGAGAGCTGTGCAGGGGCCTCACATAGTGACAAGGTGCCATCGCAACACACACACACACGCACACACACACACACACACACACACACACACACACACACACACACACACACACACACACACACACACACACACACACACACACACACACACACACACACACACACACACACACACACACACACACACAGCTGTGGAGGGGCCTCACATAGTGACAAGGTACCATCGCACCAGAACTCATTGACACACTGGACACAGAAAACACACACACGCACACACATAGGCACACACACACGCACACACACGCACACACGAAAAGGAAGGTCTGTGGATGTTGACAGCTCTTTGAGTGAGCACACTTCACAGCTGACTGAGAGGAGTCTGGAGTTATTCATCATGACTGTGTGACTGGACTGCCTCACTCCGCACCTCTGTGGAGTCTACTAGACAGCCATATAGAGTAAAGTGAAAGTGAAAGCCCAACTGTTAAACTCCGACTCCCGTTGTCATTGTGACACAGTACTCCACAGAATACAAGTGAACACGGCACACTGCACACAACGAAATTGCATTTATGCCTCACCCGTGCAAGGGGACAGGCCCCAATGACGCCCCAAAGGAGCAGTGCGAAGGAACGATACCATGCTCTGGGTACCTCAGTCATGGAGGAGGATGGGGGAGAGCACTGGTTAATTACTCCCCCCACCAACTTGGCGGGTCGGGAGTCGAACCAGCAACCTTGGGGCCACAAGTCTGATGCCCTAATCGCTTACCACTTAGAGAGAGGCTTAAAGATTGGGGAAAAAAAGAAAAAAAGCACATTCATTTTACAAGGAGAGTAGACCCGTTGAGATTAAAAATCTCCTTTACCAGGGCATCCTGGCCAAGTGGCAGCACAAGTTACAAAATTGAAATTTTAATTTCAAAAACAAATTAAAAATTGCATATAGACATACAGACAGTGAGCCACAGAGGCTGTTGAGGGGGAAAATTGTGCACATCCCAGGCAAAAAGGCTGACTGAAATTTTGGTGTGAGGAGTCCGCACACTTAAAATCCTTGGATTACGTTTTGACCATTGTCTCAAGTCAAGTCAAGTCAGCTTTTATTGTCAGTTACTTCATATGCACAGGTCATACAAGGAAATTGAAATTACGTTTCTCTCTCTATACCATGAAGGACATAGACATTCACAGGACTGACATTTACAGACTGACATCAAAGTGCAAGACAGGACAAGTAACACTGATGGACCAATAACAGTAAAGTGATGAAGTAATAAAAATACTGAGCAATACTTCTCTTCATCCGATTCTCTACGTCAGAGACACAGAGCCACCGAGACATACAGCCACAGAGACAGACAGAAAGACAGACAGAACAACAGCCTTATAGACTGAAAGGCAGGCAGAGAAAGACAGCCACCGACAGTCACAATCAGACAGAGAGCCAGACAGACGGACAAACTGGCTGAGAGCCACACAGACAGACACACTGAAAGACAGACAGATAGACAGGCAAGCCAGCCATACAAACTTGTTAGGTTAGGGTTAGGTTACTTCATGAGTCTCCACCAAGGAGAAATTTGTCTCAGAGACAGGGGGGTTGCAACAGTACATAAACACAAAGAAGGACAACATCAACAAACGCATAAAAGTACTGGGAAATAAGAAAATACAAGGATAGACAAGACAAAGGCTCAGAAACATTGGATGCCCCACTAACCCTGCCCCATCCAGTCCATACTGTCCCTGCCTCAGCATTTCCACACCATTGCACATTCCCCTTCAACACTACCCATCCCACCCCCACCCACCACCGCCAACCAAGCAACAGTAGACTGACAGGGCTGTCAGACAGCCAGAGGGACATGTATATACAGAACAACATAAACAAACACGCAAGATTCAATAGATTCAAGAGTTTATTGTCATTGTCAAAAAAGGCAACAAAATTGTGTTTGGGGTACAATACTAAGTAGCAGCAGCTTTTCAAGTAAAGTGAATAAGAGAAAAAGTGACACCAGTGATTGACCCCCCCAGCCACAGGCTCCTCTGGTATTGATTGATTTAGACCGAACTAATTGACCTGTCGGGACTTATTCTGACCACTGAGTCAATGCTGATGGACATGCCACCAACTCTTCATTGACTGGACCGGACCTGGGGCACCCTTAAGCACTCCTTAGACACACTTAGTTACGCATGTGTGAGATCTTCACACTATGACACTACATGTTTGCTTATTCAACCAGTATCTTTATTGCTTGTGTTAAATAGATAACCTTGTTTCCTTGTATAGTGTCTCCACACTTCAGTAGAAATAGACAGAGTAACTAGCCTCATTCATAAAACTCTCTCTACTCCTGAATTGTAGTCTTTAGCTATCGATCAGCTCAGTATTGAACTGTGGATCTTCTCCAGCTTGATGAGATAAAATCCATTTTTGTAGTAAAGCATGCTCACCTCCTCCTCCATCCAGCAGCAGGAGATGGGCTCTGTTGTGTCTGTAAGATGTAATGATAATCACTCATTCATAAATGTCCTGTCTGAATTTTAGTCATTAGATATCGATTAGTTCAATCAATGTTTTTTTCATACCACGCCAAAATCAATTTGCATACTACTTAGGCATTGTTTATTGCCTCCTGTGCGCAGTAGTAGTAGTAGGGATTCTGTTCTGCAGCTAATGCAACAGTAGATGGGCCAGGCAGTTTGAGATGCAATGCTAATTTCTTCTTCGTAAAACTCTCGCCTGAATTCCATGCTCTATCTACACTGCATGGAAAAATCAATTCATGCTGTAAGGCAGGGGTGGGGAACCTTTTTCATTCAAGGGGCCACTTCAAATTCCTCCTCCGAGGGCCGTATTATGAACACAAGCCAGGATTTCTCCCTGCACTTTAGGCCTATATTGAAGGCAGCCCCCTTTACAATGCAGTAGACACCACCTTCTCTAGGTCTCCCGAATATAACTTAATTGTATTGCAAATGTAATTTCTAAGATTCCTTTTACAAAATATGTCATATTTCATATGAAGCTGCATAACATTAAAAATTATGTTGGGGACTGGATAAAACGACCTCAAGGTCCGCAAACGGCCCTCGGGACATAGGTTCCCCACCCCATAAGGAGTCCTCACCATCTTGTAGTAGTAGTAGTAGCTTCAGGTCTGTGTGACTGATACGTCTGGAGATGAGCAGGTGGAGAGATGTTCTTTTCTTTCAGACATGTGAAAGTTTTATATGTCTGAAATAAAAGAAAAATAAATACTTGCATTAATAAGAATGTACAGTATAATGAATGTAAACCATCTACTGCATGATCTTCATAACTCTGCATACTTAACCATCGTCTTAATGCATTCACACGATGTGCTTGTTTCTTTCTATCTCCACACCACTCTAGAAATGAGAAATGGCGTATCGTAACTAGCCTCATTCATAAAACTCCCATCTACGGTAAACTTAAGTCATTAGCTATCGATTAGGTTAATGTTCTACACAGCATGGCAAAATCAATGTTCATAGTAAGGCACCCTCAGCACCCCCTCCATGCTGTAGGCCTACCAGAGTCTCTAGATGGCAGCTGATACCGTGTAACAGCAGATGGGACTAACTGATTGAGATTTTGTAATTATAATCACTTACCAAAAAAACTCTTTTGAATTCATACAAAATATATTTATAATATTTATTTTGAAAAGTGCTTTGAGTCAACTTCATAGTTCTACTGCACTATATAAATACATTTTGTATTGTATTGTATTGTATTAGCTATCGGTTAGGTCAATGCTGTACACAGCATGGTAAAATCAATTAATGTGGTAAGGCATCCTCACCATTTTTCTTGCAGTTGTGGAAGGGTATCTATTCTGCAGCTGATGCAACAAGAGATGTTCTGCACTGCATGGAAAAACTCAATAGCATAATAAGGCATTGCACATCACCTTCTGCAGGCTTCAGCAGTGGTTCTAGGTGGCAACACCTGATGCTATTGGACAGGGTGTGATTTCTTAGAAAACCAGAAGGGGGAATGTGTTTCAGATTTCAAGCAATATCAATGAAATTACTTTAAACTGTGATTATAATCATGTAGAAAAAGTGGCGATATCCCCCCCCCCCCCCCAAAAAAAAATAAAAAAATCACACCCTGCAACAGGAGATGGCTCTGGCTGTTGGAGATATAATGATAATCACAATTCCTGTCTGAACAATTCAATAACATAATGAATACAGGTCAGGGTTCTGCACAGCAGGGCTAAATCAATTGCTTCAGTAAGGCATGACTTGCCATGCCATCTCCCGCATGCAGTAGTAGGGCTACTGGTCGGCAGTTGATGCAAGCGGAGATGAACAATGATAACCATGGTCATGATAACCATGGCGATGATATAAAACTCTTTAACTCAATGAATTCATACAAAATCTAGTGATGAGCTATTGATTAGTTTAATGTTTGAGGCAGTATAACACCATCTATTGTCACTGGAAGGTGTGTTCACCATGTATGCGTGCAGTAGTAGTAGTAGTAGGGTGTGCTGGTGTGTGACTGATGCAACAGGAGATGGGGCCTGGCTGGTGGTTTGAGATGTAATGATAATCCGCCACGATAGGCAGCGGTAGTTAAGGATGGTGTAGGTAGCACCTGTGTGGTCGGATTGATCTTAATTACTGTGACTCACTTACAGCGGAGGCTCTGCTACTCTCTTTGCCAACACTGCTGTAATCTGGTGCTCTATACCAACGGCTCTTAACCAGGGGTGTACACTGTTTGACTGTCCCCAAGGCCGGATTAACGTTCAGGCTAGATATGGCTGAAGCCCTGGCAGGTGGGGGCCCCTGATTGCAGAATTGTGACAAGATGCAATATTGACAAAAACATCTGTCGTGTTGGGTTGGGTACAGTTGGTAGACAAGTTATCCTTAATTCTCAGATCATAAAAATGACACTATGTAAATTTTGTCGTGAAATTTTCCCTGCTGGGGGCCTCACAGCTACCTGTAGCCTAGGGGCCCCAGGCCATCTTAATCAGGCCCTGACTGCCCTCATTACATTATGGACAGTGTAATAAAGTGTGACAGACTGTAGGCTTAGTAGATACTGAATGTATAAATGCAAGTGTAACTAGGCTACATGATATTGTACGTTTTTATCTTTAAACGAAACCAAAAGGAGTGTTGTGCTCCTTTTCAACCTGATGATGTGAAATGATTAGACTTGATCTAGGTCAAAGCTCAAAAAGATATTCAGTCCTCACACAGCGCTTTATAGTAACTTTCATCTCTCCAGGGAAGCACAGCTCTACAGAAGATGTGTAAAATATTAATCATACTTGCATATTTATAAGCGGCATATGTGTCCATATGTCAGGATTGCACCAATAGAGTAAAACCCCCTTTTGCAACATTGCTGCTTTGTATGTGTTTGCCAGGCACAGTATGAATGAAGTCAATTGTTCATTTCGACAAGCTGGTGTTTCCACATGCTGCGTAGCAAAATACTTATCCAATCAGACGAAGATCTGCTGCCTGCCTCGCCCAAAGCACAGGCTACTCTCACAAGCAAGGCCCATCAAAAAAAACTGGGACATTAACAGTACATTTCAAAACCCAATTTGCTGCACAATTTCAGCATCCAATGATCGTGTTAATCACGGAAACGTATACATTTTACCATTTTACATGTTCCTTTTTCCCTTAAAATGCAGGCTCTTGGATCCCAGCTGTGCGAGGCGCAGTCAGCCCTCTCAAAGGCGCTCTCGGACCGTGAGCTCCTCCTGCAGGAAGTTCGCAAGTATGACCCCTCATTTACACTCTGAGGCAATACATGGAAGGAGCCACCAGGAGGCGACATCCACCTATTGAAGAAGTCAAGACTGCACAACCCAACCAGCAGAGAAGTGCCACAGTATAAGGATGCTCTTTAACGGGTCTTAGGGGGGAAAGGATAACAAGGAAATGGCCTTATAAATGTATGTACATAGTCAACAACTAGAGGCAGAAGTGGGGGTGCTCTTCCTGTATAGTCCCAGTTTTTGTTTGTTCTTTTCTTTGTTAATGGTTCAGGGGGTGTAATGTGAGGTGTGTTGACTAGGTTATCATCATGCCTTTTTCCACCCTCTTGAATTAGAATGACTTGTAGTTGGGATATTGTGTCCTCTCATCGCAAACATGTGACACAGTGGGGGAGACATATCTCTCTGCATTCTCCCAGTCATTTGGAATTGGAATCACTGGCAAAAGCAATTGCACACGCACTGCCGAAAGTATCGTGTGTTAAGCTTATAGTTTATTCCCACGTTTCAGTATTTTTTTTTCTTTTATGTGTGTGTATGCGGCTGTATATTGTGTATTCTGTGTTCGGCATGTGTGCGGTGTACGGGATGTGTGTGTGTGTGTGTGTGTGTGTGTGTGTGTGTGTGTGTGTGTGTGTGTGTGTGTGTGTGTGTGTGTGTGTGTGTGTGTGTGTGTGTGTGTGTGTGTGTGTGTGTGTGTGTGTGTGTGTGTGTGTGTGTGTGTGTGTGTGTGTGTGTGTGTGCGTGTGTGTGTAATCGTCCCTCTCTGGCACACTGGTAATTCCACTAGAATAATGACACTGGCCCTGTGCCGGCTGGGTAACATCTCCCAAAGGCCCAGAGATCATGTAGTGTGCAAATGAACTTTAAAAGAAAAAAAAAAATTAGCCTGAAAATTCCTTTATCCTGACCTGGGTAGAACAGTAGGTGTATATATCTTTATAATGAGTTGGGCTGCTACTTTTCATTCATCAATGCCATGCAATTCTGTGTCAGACCACTATGGTGTTAAGGTAAAAAGGAGTTAAAAAAAAAAGTATAATGAGCACTTTGAAGCAGACCTCTATCCTGTTGAGTACTATTACTATTTTGTGTGTGCGTGTGTTTGCGTTGCAGCGGTGCCTGTAGAACAAGGACTCTTCATCTCTCAGTATTTTAATGTCAGGGTAACCAATTTGTAACCTGGCTTGTGCCATCTGGCTGCGTTTCGCCAAACTACACACAAGGACGTTCTGGTGTCCTCACACAACCGTCTGAGGACCGTGAACATCAGAAATATTGCTGAACGAATGAGCCAATCAGGATCACCGGGTGTGATTTTCCATAGATGGGTGGCGTTATGGCTGTTCTTCTCAGAGTAATTCTCAGCTGTGTCACAGGTCGAGTTAAGTGTGAGTGCCTGAAGTGGCATGTCCCTAAAGATGAGGACAGGTTGTTAATCCAATCACATTCAGGATACTTGATGAAGACCATCATTGGAAAACATGTCAGTTGTGGGAGGTTCCCAGATGATATCGTGAAAATGAAGGCGAAACATACCAACTGGCAATAGAGTCAGGTTAACCAATTTGAACTTGTGCTGAAAAGTCTGGTTACCGCGAGGTATGTGTATGTTTTATGTGCGTGTTGGGCAGACACGGGTACGGGTCATCGATGAGGAAGACTAACCTACTTCATACACCTTGCCTTGTATGCAGAGGAAGTCTTAAACACCGTAGGCCTACTTATCCAATGTGTACATGTTTAGGTGGTATTATACTGTACAGTGTCAAAACAGAGGTCGGTGCCTCCTGCTGCCATCCTGTGATGAGCAATGCACATGAGGAGAGAAATGGGGGCCACTGATCAAGCCCTTTTTTTTTTTTTTTTTTTGGTTTGTTTTTTGAGCCTTCGTTTTTGTTTATACTCTTTATATAAGACTGTACACTAAATGTGTCAGTCTGTTGAAACCGATAAATTACTAACCACTAATGACGTTTTTCACAATGCTTGTTTTGGGATGTTAATTATTATTAGTTGTCTTTGATGTAGCAGGAAAGACATATCTATAAAAAAATGATCTTGCCAATTACTGGCACTGTGGATTGTTCTCGGAGTGCACCTTTGCACAAGAAATGCTTAAAGGGGTATGCCACTATTTTGGGGCTTAACACAGTTAAAATCGTTGGCTGGGGTTTATAAAGATGGTAAAGTGTCTTATTTTTCATGTTAAGCGTTGTCTTGCTTTAAGACAAGTTAAAAGAGGGAATATGTCGCTAAGCTAGTGAAAGTCAATGGATCCGTGTAGCATTGTAGCATGCTACACGGATCCATTGACTTTCACTAGCTTAGCGACATGCTCCCTCTTTTAACTTGTCTTAAAGCAAGGCAACGGCTTACATGAAAAATAAGACACTTAACCACCTTTATAAACTCTGGCCAGCGATTTTAACTGTGTTAAGCCCCAAAATAGTGGCATACCCCTTTAATCACTAGAACAAAAGAGTCTAAATGCTTTAGAGTATAGAGTAGAGTATGGGTGTGATACATTGAATACAAGAAAGCACTCTAAACATACCTAATGCCAAAAATTCCTTGTTTACTAAAAAAAGTCAATGTAATGAAGAGTAGTTAGTAAGGCAGGTGAAAAAACCACAAATCATTATTTTTGGGGATTGATTTTGCACAGGTGTTCCTTTATATTCCTTTTTAAATTCCAAGTACATTAGTGTTATATATGCATGTTCCACAGAACAATTGTTTTTACCCCATTTTGTTTCCGTGTCAGACACAGTTTAAGTGTTAGAAATAGACAGTGGAGGACTCACTGCTGAAGTGAAGTCTTACTAAATAAGGCCAAGACGAGTGGGTTCTTCAAAGCCCCAAGTGTGGCAAAAGGCATTCATATGGCTCAGTGCAAAGAAGGCAAGCTCTCTAAGTGTCATAAATTATAAAGGCTCACCCTCAGGTGGCCCCTGGGTAAAAATGTGGGTTATGCATACTGTATATGACCGACTCCAGGGACCCATGTTGTTAAGTGTACACTTTGTGACTAGGTGAGCTCCACTTAACGTATACGTATACTAGTGACTAGTCCCTCACCACTCGGCGAGACCCTAGGGTGAAGGTGCTTACCCATAGTTCACCTGCGAATGGGTCAACCCTTTATTGCCTCCTCTCCTTTACACAGGCCCATATCAGTGCCTTAATGCCCATGCGGGGCAGGAAGCAGAACCAGACAAGCAGGCCTAGAGGTAGAAAATAACACTAGAGGTGACCCCGCCCCCCTTTTTACGGCAATCTGTAGCGGCCATTATCTGTAGGTAGATCAGAGAAATGGAAATTAATGGAGAACGAGGCTCACCTCTGTCAAAAATGGCTTAATCATGTGAAAATGTCCATCAACACACTATACAAGGACAATAGTTGAAGTGTGTTGATTTTTTGACAGGGGTGGGCGTGTTCTCCATTGACTTGCATTGCCTGAAGGTACCTACACTACCTACGGAAGTTGGGAAGCTCCATCTGCCATTTCCAAGTGCTGTCGCAAATTGCTGTGTCCTCTCTAGTGTTATTTTCTACCTCTATGCAAGCAGGCCTTAAAACAGGAAGTGAGAGGTGGCAGCAACCATGGTCATATTTAGATAACGTATGTACATATATTTCTATGGAATCAACGTGTGCGTGTGTGTCGATGAGGTACTGTAGAACCTGCCTCCTCACGTCTGACTACTCTTGTCAGCAAACTGTAGGTACTGTATAAAGAGCAATATGTAACAAAATGTATACATTACGAGTGTACGAGTAGATGGAAAAAAACAACAACAAAACAAAACAAAAAACAACTCCTCTTTTCTCGGGAGGTTCAAGCATGCTATACAAAGTCTTTTTTTTCATGGTTTTGTGTCGGTGGGGTACTAGTTAAAAACACTAGCTTAAAGTCAACAGTATTATTATGCAGTCATTTGTGCCCATCAGTTCAGGGACATCAGATTTGTCTAGCATGCTGTTCTGTTTACGTACATTTCACATTTTGGACTTGGTGTTGGTGATGACATTGCTTCATAATGTGGAATAGAAAATACAGTAAACAACAAGGAGGCTATGGAAATGGCAGTCACTATTTCCACTTTGTGACGAATGGAATAGAGCTTTCTTTTCATTTCCAAGGAAAAAAAAATCTTTTCTGCATGATTTGTGTTACAGTGCTGCTGTTTCTTTTTTCTTGTTTACTGTCAAGGTCATAATGGAAACGAGGACGCAGATATGTGTTGTCTTTTATTACAGAAATATAGCTCCGTTATCTGATATGGGTACTGTGAAATGGCACGTACAATGTTGTCTGTTTTGAACATTTTAAAAATATATTTAATGTTCTCCCCCAATTTTCACTATTGTTTATTATTACACACGTTCTCCTACTGGTTAGGAGGCTGTAAAACGCTGCGTCTTTGTGAAATGTAATCACAAAGGAGAGATTTTGTTGTTGTTGTTGGTGGTGGTGGTGGTGGTGTATGATGGTATTTGATGTGTATCACTGGCACTGTCCAGTGGACTGGTAAATGCTTGGGGCGTGGGAGAGGGTGAAACAGGAGGGTGCAGGAGCTAGACGGAACAGATTAAGACTACTGTATGTATACATTAGAAATATGTATGTGTTGACATACTCCAGTCTATTATGAAATATGGTCTGATCCTACGTAAATGCGTTTCTGGTGGAAGAGAAGACAACTCCCTTAATTCTCTCCTCCATTTTATTATTTAAAAAAATATATATATTTGTGAAGATATGGTTTGTTTCTCAGCAATGTCATTCTGCACATGCTCATCTTCGCGGCCTTTGTGTGTGCGTGCGTGCGTGCGTGCGTGCGCGGTGCGTGCATGCGTGTCAGCATGCCTGGTGTGGAACATGGACTTTCCCCTTGGAGATCCATGGTAGCATAGGCAGTGATGGGGAAACCTGGATTCAATAGTTATTCTATTGCCCCATATTCCAAATGATCTGCTTTTACCTGTCCAATTCTATTTGGTGATTGGCCAGCTGAATGATCACCTGGTTTAAGAGGACGGGTAAAAACCTGGTCATTTGAAAAATGGTATTATATATGCACTGTTTTGTAACCAGGGCTCTAAATTAACACACGCCAACACGCCAAACACGGGTGAAAATTCATTTTGGCTAGTAGAAAAAAAAACCTACCCGCCAATTTGGCTAGTAGCGCCCGAGTACAGTAACTTATGAACGGTAAACCGCTGCTCTGACGAACGTTATAGGGCGAGATTTCCTACATTACCCATGGACACTAGCGTCACGACGTAGCCTCCCACCGTGGGCTTTCCAGTGCATCGAGCGTCAACTCCATGCTGTTGCGCGCGCCAGGATTGAAAACATTTCAGACGACCAGCCTTCTGTCAGTTAAGCTGCGCTCACACTATTCTGACAGGCAGCTCTCCTCCTATGCTCTCGTCGCTTTCGCTACAACCCCGTCACTACTGCCATTATTACTATATGAACCTTGCTGTAACAGGCTGCATTTTTGAAGCAGCGAAACCCTGACCGTTTCAATAACAGGACTTATGCAGATTATGCATAGCGCTACTTCTGTTGTGTAGACTATGTTTTGTGCAAGTGATGAGAATGTGGCAGGGGTTAGAGCAAGGTTCTGTGTGTTGGTGAATGCTAGTAGTAATTGTAAATAGTGACGTTAAAAATGAGTGGTTGTGGAACGAAATAGCGACCAGGGCAGAGGAGGAGAGCCGACTGTCAGAGTAATGTGACCGTAGCTGTCAGTTCAGTTGTCTTCTGAAATGTTCAGAGTCGTGGCGCAAAGTTGGAAAGCCCACGCCATCGGAAAGAAAAAAAAGCAACCAACGACGAAGCTGTGGAAGTAACAAAGGAAGCGAAGATCCCCGAGATATTATTTACTTTTAATTAAACTAGGACTCTTGTCATTTTGTTGCGCATGGTGGAGAAGAGCTCCTCCTCTCTCCTCTCATTTCCCCCTCATCTCTCCTTCCTTGGGGTGTGCGTATGTGAGGTTTTGTAGTGTTTGGCTGTGTGCTTGGTTACTGTATGTTAAAGGTCTGTTATGTGAGTGGCTTGTGCGATGTGATTCAGCTGTTTTCAGAGGAATTGAACAAAAACTAATCAAATTAATTAGGCCTAAGTAATGAAAGTAAAAAATAAAGCAGAAGTTAAAAAATAATGAAAAAATATATAGCCTAGGCCTATAATATGCTTAATTATTATGTAGGCATATAGTAGCCTATGCAGGCCTATAGTGTAGGCCTATCTGTGTTGTAGAAACAGTTGGACAAAATGACCATTTAATTAGAAAAAAAATAACTAGCCTAATGCATAGTTTATTTTGGCGAGATTAAAAAAATGGCTAGTTGAACTTCTGTTTGGCTGGTAAGAAAAAATGTCCACTAGCCAAATTGGCTGGTGGTGGAAAAAGTTAATTTAGAGCCCTGGTTGTAACTAATGACTCCGGGTTGCCCATCACTGTATATAGGGCACCACAACCTCTCTCAACTATCTCCTTTAGACCCAATTGTAGACTCTAGAAGTTCTCCAACCCCTTGCCACTCTCTGGACAGATGATTTGTACTTCCTTTATTAATACATAACCGTAGTATTATAGAATAGCATAGCAACGTGTAATAGGAAACATAGTATAACGCAAAATTCAATTCAATACGCCTTTCAGCATGTAGGCTAATGTCACCCTAGTATCCTCACAGGTGTACAGATTTCCCCCGTCTTTTATGACTCTTCACCTCCAGCCCCCCCAAAAAAGATCTACTGTATGTCTCAGTTGTGCCTCAGTTTAAATAATAGCCGTAGTATTCTTTGTTCCATATGGAGAAAAGAGATATATTTCCAAAAACGAATCATTATACTTCCATTTTTAAAAGCCTCTCTTGTATTATAACCATGATGGTGTTAACAACATGGGCTTCAGTTCTATTGACGCCTATTATTATTACAACTGGAAAGAATGCTACAGTGTGTGTACAAATCCTTTCTGGAATGGAACTTCTTTTTTATGTTTTTATTTGTAACACTTTGCTTCCCATGTGTAATTTACTTGTGTATGATTTAGAATGTGATATTTGAAGTTTAAAAACAGGTAGAGCATATCAGTTGCAGATTGTATATTGAAATGGTCTTTATATTCTTTAGAAGATGGAGTTCACTTCACTCACACGTCTCATTGCACTCAGACATACTCTCATTTTTAGCCATAGTTCTTCCGTTTAAGCTGCACTACTTGAGGATGAGAACTTGAAGTCCCATAGTGTCTTTTTTTTGTCACTTAAAAAAAAAATCGCATGCAGGTGAGCCACATTTGTACAATTTGCCCCTCTTGTGTGTTCTGAGTGTGTTCACGTGTGTGTGTTTAAGTGTGTGCGTAACTCACCAATGATCTGAGGTCAAAAGATTTTTGTATCATCACACCTTCTACTCTACTGTATGTGAGATTGGTTCTGTGAACCATCATCGCTTTGTGTCAAGGATATTACAAAGCTTAAAATAATAATAAAGAAAAGGGTTTAACTACCTATCCTCACACAAACCTGTGTCTAGTGGTATGTTAATGTTTGTATCATGACTGCAATGGCTCATGTGAATCCAGCTATTTAATTGAAGTCTTCCGACGCAATATTTGAACACAATACTTAAGTTGTGGGTGGGTTGACTAGTGTCATGACTCATGAATAAAAATGTAAATGAAAGGATGATGACTGTGGTGGGATGTTGGGTATAGAACAGTACATTGCTATGAGTGCTATGAATATCAAGGTGATAGAAAATGTAGAGGTGACCTTTTTATATATAAAATAAGACTGCAGAAAATGAACAGAAACTTGCACTTTTTTTTATTAAATTCTTCAGTTAAAAAAAGTGATAAAAACTTAATACATCAAGAAACGATGGCCTACTGCTAATATTTAATAATTAGGGTATACAGAGCATATTTACATTTTGTCTACCCACAGGCACACTGTGTACACAGGGCTGAAAAACAGAATTTCAATGTCTCTGTACAGTACGTTCATAATTATTTTACACAACTGAAATGAAACATCAACGTCACTCAGTGCTTGCAGTGATTCTCAGCTTGATCTCCATATCATCATCAGCTGCTGACCTACATCAAAACCATGAGCTTGTTCTGACTCACTTGAAATCGCTCAGGCTGGTCAAAGGCTGGCTTAGAAAACCGACATGAACTAAGTTACACATTTGGATCCAATGTCACTAAACAACGCCATACCCTTCCATGTGCATTGTGACAACATTCTCCACATCGTTTCCAGTCCAACATGTAACATTGCTGTAAGTCACCCACTGACCAGCCTGGGCTGCGTTTCCCAAAAACTCTTAAGCCTAAGTAGTACTTAAGTATGAGGTGTCCTCTAGGCAATATACCAGAAATAGGTCTCACATCATCACTAAAAAGTTATAAATACACTATTTTACCTTGCATATGCACTTTGCGAAAGCATTTTATTTGCATGTACCAAAACAAAACATTGCATGTAGGCCAATACAATTATTTTATGTATAAACTTTTGGTGATGTGATATATAGCCTAGGCGGCACCTCATACTTAAGTACTACTTAGGCTTAAGTACTACCTATGAGTTTTTGGGAAATGCAACCCTGGTCATTTCAAACAAGCCAATGTGCGTGCACAAGACCCGGGAGTGTCCTTGTTGGTGGTGACCCTCTCCTCTCCTCTCAGTGGAAGAAGGTGCGCTTGTACTTGGTGTTGGGGATCTGGTCTCTACTCTTCAGCCTCCTCACGGCCTCCCTCATGTGCTTGGGCTGCAGGGGCGGGGTGTCCCCCCACTTCTCACACACGTCCAGCGCTACACACACCCAGAGAGAGAGAGAGGAATTAAATTGTGCATTTTGGGGTTTTAGTTAAGCGATTAAAGACACAAAGAGCTAATGATACAGAGAGGAAAGTAACAAAATGTCTTGATTTATGTTAATTGAGGCCTTTATTATTGTATAATAAGCCCTGAATGGTTACTGCAAAAAGGTCTACTGTACATACAGAGGAGGGTCTTATTATAACTGTTATAAACACTAAATTACAGTATGTTCACGGTTTTATTTTCCCACTTACCTTCTTCTACAATTTCCCCAGCAAATACTTTGGAGATGCCGGACATGGCAATGACTACATTTTGAGAGACGGATGTTCCTGTAATTGACTGGATGAGCTGCAAACAAAACAAGTAAAGGACATACAAGAAACGAGATTACTATGACTACATTACATTTTCATGACATTCTACTATTCACAGATGCTTTTATAAAAAAAGGAAATTACAGTCATGTACATAGGCAGGGCTCTAAAATAACTTTTTTCATCACCAGCCAAAATGACTAGTAGATGTTAATCCTCCTAGCAAAACACACTCACTAATGGGTCAAAGTGGTTAGTAGGTTGGTCTTTTCTACCAGTCAAACTGAAATTTCGTCAGCATTTGGCCGGTTGGCTGGTGTCAAGTTAGAGCCCTGTACGTAAGTATGGAGTACACCCCCTGTAGCCACCTGAAGTCAGATGAATTGCTCAACAGTACATAAGCTATTCATGAGGGTGTAACAGACCACCCACGTTCTGGCCATTGGTTCAGGGTGCCAGTCTGTAACTCACTCATCCCACGAGAAACTGCATATTACCATTTGACCACAGCTGTCTCATTCACATATACTGTACATTTTGAATGTGGGAATGTGAATGTGTATTTGAAAGAAAGCACTTTGAGTCAACTATTGTGCTATATAACTACATTTTGATTGATAGATTGATTGATGGATTTTCATTCTGTTACACCTTACTATAACAAAGTAACTTACCCTTTTTATGGCAGCTTTGGGAAATGCTGACCGCCTGTACATCTCATATCGATTAAGCTGTTCCTCTGAGAAGGAGGAGACCAACACCCTGGTTGGAGAGACAAGCTTTCATGATTACATGTCACTAAGGGGTAACAGTCGGAAACTAAGATGAGAGAAAAACGTGATTAAAAAAAAAAGAAGAAATAACTAAAGTTATCAACTTACTGCATCTTTTGGATTTCATCTTCATCTACTTTTTGCTTCTTTTCCTTCTTCTTTTCAGGGTCAACTTTTAGTTTTTTATTGGCGGGGGCATTAAGTCCTGATGTTCCCTCCTCCTCGTCCTCTCCTGTGGTGGCCTCCTTAGCATGTTCCTGTACCAGGTCAAGTTAAGAACAAATTACCAGTTTGCCCATATTAAATAATGGTTGGTTTCCCAGAATGCGCTTCAGCAAAGAGAGGTCCTGTAAACTCTCTCCAGAACCTTATATTATAATTACATCTTATCTTGGCATAGTATAGTATATAATCTATCCTCCTTGTGTGAGTGACTGTGATATTATCGTTTCATATTTTAGGGGTCTTATAACAGGTCGGCCCAGCCCAAAACGTAGTATTTTATCTGTTTGGGGGGGCAGATAGGGTCTTGGGGAAAGAAAAGGATAAGGGGTGCCATAACCCTTTGGACCCGGTGTGAAATGCTATCTGGGTCCGTACCACCTGGTGACTGCAGATGTTAGAAGCAATGGTGATTGTTCGTGGGTAATGTCACTCTTAATTTAGATTGATAGAATTAAGTTTTGACCAATTGCTGTATCATCTGAAGTCGCCACTTGGTATGGGTACCCAGATAGTCTTTCACACAGGTATGCCACTGAATTCCATACATGAGCACTATTGGAAAATGCATGTATGTGTGATGTCATATCAGTTATCATGTGAATCTATATGTTCATCTGAAATGGTCAGTGGTGTGGGTGACTCACTGATTTCTCGTCATCTTTGACTGTCTGCTGGGAAGTGGATTCTGCTGATGCCTCGCTTCCAGTGGGGCCCTTATTACCAACTTCGTTTTCCTCCGACTCTTCTGGTTTAGGTTCGGGTGCAGTTGATGCCGGTGGTTTCATCCTAGCAGGGTCGGCCATGGCTGAGAGCTTTGTCAACCCCTACAACCTCTTAGCAATGACGTCTGATGGAAAACAACACTGCACACACATCAGCACCATCCGAATGTGATTACATGTCCAAGCCGACATCACAAGCGTGTAGAGCCAGAATCTCTGGTAGAGCATAGTGACAGGCCACAACAAACAGCAGAAGGCAATCTTAGCATTTGCTATCAGCAAGTAGGGCTCACACTACGATGGGAATGTTGTGTTTCTAAACATAAAACATTGATTTTACACATAAAAGTTGTTCCAACGCATAATAATGCACTTCATGTATGGGTTATATTATATTCTAATTTAATGGCTTGCAATTATATGGTATGTTGACTTTCAAAGCAATGCTAGCATGCATAGCTAACGTTAGTTGTGCAGTAGTAATGGTATCTGAATAAAGAGCGACAACTCGCTTCTTACCAAATAGATATTCGTCTCAATATATTCACGGATGGAGGGGAAAAAATGATAATGCTAACAAAGAAATATTCATTAATACACGGTTTGCGTAGTCATTTATGTTGCCCGAGGAGCAGCTTGCTATCTTGCACTTTGTTGATGTGTGGAGCCTTCAGTCAACTTCCTTTTCCGGAGTTGAGCGTCCAATCGAAGAACGTGGATCCACGTTCTTTGGTCCATAGAGTTTGCATAGAATTATGTGTTGTTTTGTTAACTTAGTTTTGTTTCGTTAATATATAAACAATAATGTACATAATATATATTGGCAGCAAAATGAATTGTTACACACAATGTGTTAATAAAATAATTTGTTAATAAAATTACAATAATTTGTTTCACAGATGCCTATTTATCAGAATACAATCATTGTGAGAGGCAAATCTGGGAACTGACAAAACAATACATTACTAACATTTATTAATCCTCAAAACACACACACACACACACACACACACACACACACACACACACACACACACACACACACACACACACACACACACACACACACACACACACACACTAGAAATGTCCAGTTGCTCTGTTGGCATCTGCACATTGCATCGACTGAGGTTCCTCTATTTTAACAGGAAATTAGTTTTGCTGGTGTGAGTGTATTTGTTTAGAGCTTCTGATGTCTGTTTGTTGCATCCAACCAGACATTGCATGGCTGGCTGTGCTGATGAAAGGTGTCAGCCAGGCCCCAGGGCCTTTTTTGTTTTAGGGAGAAAAGGCTCGTGCAATTTTCTCAATTGTACATGCATCATCTCAATTGCAACGGACCATTTTGGTTTTGGTGCAATACCTTGAAGACATGGCACAGTGTTGCAACTTGCACTGCATTGCATTTGCAGATGCTGGCTGTGTCCTGTCTTGACAGCACTTGTGGTGATAGTGCTCTCATATTAATCAACCTCGTTTTAAGATGAAGGCTTATACGATTTGGAATGTGCATTTATCAACTGTATGTTAATCATTAACCATGAGAAACAATGCGATTACACAAAAATATCACAAAACAACGTCATGTCGAGATGGTTGTTTCTAGGAAGTGACGTGTCACAGACTGGCGAAGGAAGTTTGTCCGGTGGTGGTGGCGCTGCTGAAAGAAACTTTCGCCGGAGCCGTACCAGGAGTGCGCGAGTCCAGGAGAAGAACAGCAGCGCAGCTGGGGATACGGAGGCAGGCAGCTGCGGACGGAGGGACGAATCATTGTTCCGTGTTCGGATACGATTAAGCGAAGGAACAATAATTGGCTTCATCGGAGCGCTGAGGAATTTGCTCCCGTTTTCAAATCCCTCTCTCCCCCTCGCCCTTCTCGATTTGAGATGGGGAAGGAGCAGGAACTCCTTGAGGCGGCGCGCACGGGGAATCTTGCCGCCGTTGAGAAGCTTTTGTCAGGGAAACGACAGTCCACCGGGATCGGTGGTGGATCGTCGGGAAACTCTGGAAGCAGCAGCAGCAGTGGACACAGTTCATCCCATCCTCTCTCCAGTTTACTCAGGTATGGAAAAGCAGAAGCCAGCAAGACAAGGGGAAGGGCGAGTGAGGCAAGCTACTCCGACCCATGGGGGCAGACAGGCAGCCAGCCGGGCTATATAAGCGCTGCTCGAATGGGTTATCTGGCATCATGTTGCTGTGAACAGTTTTATCTTCTTGTTGAACTAAATGTGCAACTGGAAAGGATACGCATGGTAAAAACGGTGTCACAAACCAGACATCTACTGCCCACACATCTGGTGTGCCCAAACTGCTAATCAAACGTGAATGCCTTTTGTAACCTAAACCTGGCTCTTTCCAATCACGGGTTTCAAGGAAGGACAATGCACATAGCCTAGTCACCCCTTCCAAATATTTCCCGCAAAAGGGATTTGTGGTAAATGCTCTGAATTGGGCAATGGTTGACTGCCATGTTTAATAACAGTGGCTGGCTAGTGTAGCAGCACCACACACGCGATGCAATCCTTCTTTGTTCCAAATGGGTCTTGCACTGGGTAAAACTGGGAAAACTCTCGCTCTCGGTTTCTGCCCTACACACTCGAACAACTGTTAGGTTTTATTTTCGCGTATTCAGGTGGTTGTTGTTTTTGTAATATTACAAACAGGTCCCTGTGCGGAAATGCTGAAAATAACTTCCTTCGCGCACCCGTTTTCCCTGCTAAATTAACGAGACCTCAAATGAACCACCGAATGGAAGACAGGGGGCTGGCTGCAGCGAAAACGTGAAACGGTAGCTAGCTGTTGAGGGAAAGATTTACGACCAAAGGGGCTCACGAAACTCCCAGGCCCTTAGTCTTAATTTTAACAGAGACCACTCACACAAGCTGTCAGTTTGAAATGTGTCATGATTTCTCCCCTATTGTGTGCACGTCTTGTGTTTTCATACCAGGCGTTTGTCTGCCTGAGCGGTTGGAATGCCTGATGTCGGTACCTTCAAAGGGAATGTGTGTGCTGTGCCTCCCTGTTTTCCATTAAGTCCTTTTACAAATCCTCCCAGTTAAACCTCGGTTGACAACTTCACCTAGACAACGAACGAATCGATCTACGCCTAGCCTAACCCCCCTGAGGATACCTCCCCATTCATTAGCCTCGTCTTGTACACTGCGTCTGTCTGTCTGATTTGCACACATGAATGTCACCAGGCATGCCCATGATTGAGACAACAACAGCAAGCAGTTGACTTGTGTTAATGGCAACATCCGTGATGTAATGTCGGCCTCAATACTGGCAACACAAGTGAAAAGATGGGATTTAGTTGGAAAGAGTAGGCTATTGTTGAGTGTGTTGTCTCCCCATTGCACACCATTATGTAGACACAGTGGTTTTGCTTGATTCAGGTTATCTTATTCACAAATGCGGACTAAACACTAATACTCAGTTGATGCCTAAATCCACATTGTTGAATACTGCAACCAGAGCCAGATCATCGTTTTCTTTCTTCCCTGCCCATGCAGTCTTTGTTCCTAACTTAGCGTAACATCCCCATCCATCCTTCCACCACCTTAATGCATCCATCATCCTCCTCAGAACGGATAGATAGATAGATGGATGGTTGATGGTATACTGTCCAGAGACTCTCCTCAGTAGCACTCTATGCAAGAGGAGCCCTAGTTTACACCGGCTACTTGGAGGCTGCATGCATCAGTGAGGAGGCGATGCATCACTGGCTGGCCTGGCCTGGCCTGGCCTGGCCTGGGCTGCCCAATGCCAGACTGCCCAGTTCTCAAACTAATTACATTAACCCCTTTTAATCAGAAATCCAATTCAGGGATGTCATGCAGTCAAGACGGCTTTCTTCCTTCTCTCTCCTTCTCTCTCCTCCTCTCTCCTCTTCTGCCTCATGTGAGGAACCCAGCTGACGTCTTCAAGATGCCTTTCCTCCTGATACTCCTCCTCCTCTCCTCCTCACCTCCTTTCCGTCTTGTCCTCCTCTGTTCCCTTGGCTAGTGTCCAAGACTGATTTCCTCCTCCTCCTTCTCCTCCTCCTCCTTTGTCCCTCTCTTCTCTCCTCTTCGTCCTCTCTCATCCTCTTCCTCATCTTCTATCCTCCTCCTCTCTCCTCTCTCCTCCTCTGGCTAGCGTAGTGTTCTGGCTGAATTGTCCATTGTATGGCTCTGGCTACTTTATCGCTGCCAGACTGGTCCACCAGAGATCAATGGCTGGCCCTCCTCCATACAGCGATAATGATGAGACTAGCATGTGTTTGAGATAAATGAACGGATGATGGGGTCGGCACTCCAGTGGATAGTGTGTGTGTGTGTGTGTGTGTGTGTGTGTGTGTGTGTGTGTGTGTGTGTGTGTGTGTGTGTGTGTGTGTGTGTGTGTGTGTGTGTGTGTGTGTGTGTATTTATGTGTCTGTGTATGTGTTGCGTCATGGATGAGGGTATGCTGTGAGAAGGAGTAAAAGCAAGGACATTACGAGGCTCCTGTGCTTAGCTTTAAGTGTGCATAATATTCACACATGGTGCCACAATGCTTTGGTGTTTCAGGCCTGCAGCAAGCCAGCCTAGCAGACTTGCTGCGTCTCCTCCACTCCATTCCAGAATTATCGGCGTTTGTGTTTACCGCAAAGTGGTCAGTGGAGGCCATTCGTTCGTTTGTTATTGTTTGTGACACTTGATGTAGCGCCTGTGATCAAAATGTCAATACTGTACCGCTTTTATGACTATTGATGTGGATTACCAGCAGTAGTCTGGCCGTTGGTCCACTGCCTGCCTCATGTTTCTATGCGCTTAGCCGCTTACGCACCAGGCAGGTGGAGGAGTCCAAGCCAGACTGAAGAAAGTAAAAGTTCTACCTTGGTGATAGGCAGAGTCACGACACTGTTTTGTGGTGCAAGAAGGGAGTATCGTGATGCGCCCTTTCAAAGTTCTGTTAGCCTTCAGTCCAGACAACAATGTTGGCCAATGTGAAAAAAGCAAGTGAATTAATTTTAAGATACATCAGAAAAATTGTGGAGTATATCAAACCGTAGGTCCAAAATCGTGATTCATCAGTTGAGTGTGTTGTTACATTACACTACCTTGAGTGGGATGTCTTGAGTGATTTGTACTTCTTTGTACTGTAACTGTTCTGACTGACTTGAGTGTATGCACTTTGTGTATGCGTCTGGTCTTCAGGGACCTATTAGTCTGAGGCGTGATGGGGGGGGGGGAGCCATCAACAGATTGAAAGTATCGCTGGCCGTTTGTGGCTGGAGTAATGTGTGGAGAGTGGTTGACCGTGTTGAACTCTCACAGTTGTTCCTCATATTCCCACTGTGCGTGTGTGTGTGCGTGTGTGTGCGTGTGTGTGCGTGTGTGTGCGTGTGTGTGCGTGTGTGTGCGTGTGTGTGCGTGTGTGTGCGTGTGTGTGCGTGTGTGTGTGTGTGTGTGTGTGTGTACTGAAACAGGAACAGAAGATTTCTGACACACACCTCTTTATTTTGATTCGTCAATAGCTGCAACGGTTTACAGAGACAGTTGACAGAGACATACCTATTGTTGACGATGCCAAATTTGCAGGGATTTGCGTCAGTTGATGGTTGAGCAGGACGGGGACAGTTGAGTGTGTTTTGCGAAAACAGCACACCAACATCAAATTAGCCAGTTCTGTCGTGCCAAACTACCAACCGCTGCGCTATCATACCCCTGTAGTCATGTGATGGGGACAGCAGAGGGTCAGGGAGGGAGAGGGAAGCATTGTTGGCCACTTAATGAGCTTTGGTCATGGTTTGCCTGAGGTGGAGGATTGCAGAGAGCTAATCCATCTGTTCCAGTGTGACTGATGTGAGGACACTGACTGGTTTGCATTGGTTTGAATGTCAGGCTACAGTATAAGTGCGGTTGTTGTTGTCATTAAGACAGTGTCGCATCGCAACGTGGACAAGTAGGGGCATGAATCTTGGGCGATTGGTTGTATTCATGGTTGAAACTTTGATTTAAAATGTTGCGGAGTGTGGACGCGATATGCCATGTTGTTGTCCCATTTATTGGAGCTGACATTGTCTTGGGGGGTTGTGTACATGCTCATTCTCACTTTTTGGTGTCAGTGATTGCATTGGATTTCACCCTGACTCCAAATCTCCTATCCCCTAAATCTACACGGTGTTAAAAGTTGAGAACATTAGTTTCATGCTGCTTGGTTGCCTCTTCATCCTTTTCAACAGCCTTCACAGCCCAGCTGGTGATTCTCTCGGCAGAGAGGTGGGCTGTGGCTTTCTCTTCTCTCTCTCTCTCACGCTGGATTCCTAACTGTCAGTTGAAGAGACAGGGAGCGTGTCATGGCCTGCATCGGAACAGGTAGTCAAGGGGTAGAGCTTCACATTCTGGAATGTCTCACGTTCCAGCATGGAGGTGCACAGCTCGAGGCTTGCTCCAGGGATCAAAACAAAACAACAGGCTCAACGTTTCGTAGTATTCCCAACTTGTCATTCCTTCAAACACGCTGCTCCTCGTGTATTTTAATCTAGTGCATTTATTGACATACTGGTGGTCAGTGATGTGTGTATCATAGAATGTGAATGCATGCAATAATTTCAAACTGTTTGTAATTAAATGAACCTGACAACAAAAGCGGGGTGGCCTATCCAACATCGTACAGATGTCATATCCTAAGAGAAATGTGGAGGCCTTCTCAAGCTTCTTGTCTCCATAAAACTCTTCAGGGCATGCAGGTAAAATAAGGGAGCGTGTTTGATGTCTGTCTCTGTTCTGAAGTCTCTTAAGTCAAGGGGCCCCTGTTCTGTTCTCTTCCAGTTGGACTTTTCTTTTTTTTTCTCAATGGGGTTCCACAGGAAGTCTCTGTCTCTGGCACTTCCTGTGGTCCCCAGGTTTTGTGGGGAGAGAGGGAGGGAGTGAGCGAGAAGGAAAGAGGGGGAGACATGCTGTGTAGAGTGGGAGAGAGGGAGAGAGGGAAGCTGAGAGAGATACAGTATAAGAGATACAGAGATGGAAAGAGAGAGACAGAGAAAGAGCGAGATAGAGGCAGAAGCGAGAGAGTGAGGCAGAAGAGGGAATGACTCGGGGAGGGAAGGAGCTGAGGGAGGAAGAGAGAGAGAGCTCTGGGGAGACTGGAGAGCGTCCTGGTTGGTTCTCTGGTTGGTTGGACTTGGCCGGGGTGTAAAGGAAGTTCATGACTTGTCAAAAAGAGACGGCTCACTGGACAGAAATTAGCGTAGGAATGCGTGAAGCGCCGCATATGGTGCTCCTCTCTGAAAAAAGAAGAAAAAAAAAGATGCCAGAGACTTCTTGGCTTTTTTTCCTTCCCTCTCTCGGTTTGTAAGCTGAGCTTTTTTTAATCTAGTGAGGAAAGAAAAGATACACAGTTAGACCTATCTGCTTGATCTATGTGAACCACTTCCTTGTTTGGAAGTGTGTGCGTGCGTGCCTGTGCGTGTGTGTGCATGCGTGCGTGTGTTAATGTTGATTTAGTGGTGTAGTTATTAATATGGTCGGCATGAGGAAGCGGAGGAAGCGAGGGAGCCTCTAGAGTACCCATGATGCACTGCTCTGGCTCTGCTCTGGCCATGTGGAAGATGTTAGCAGCAGCTGAACTCTGAACCAGAGCCCTCTTATGTTGTGTTGCCTAATCAGCATTAAAGGCATTTAATGTCTCCCTGTGTTTACCACTGGGCTGAAACGTAGAAGAACGGCTAATCACTTTTACAAGGCAGTTCAAACGCACACACTCACTCACACTCACACTCACACTCACACTCACACTCACACACACACACACACACACACACACACACACACACACACACACAGCTCAGAGCTCCCTTTGTCATCTAAATTAAACGTTCTTTTTTTCTGAAATAAGACTGACAGGCGTTATGTTTTCTGACGCCTGAGTTGACTGCTCTGTTTTTAGAAGTGCCAGCGTCAGTTTCTTGGAGAGCCTGACGCAGGGCCTGTGGTCGGTAAGGGCAGCAGTGTCAGTAGATGGTAGGCCAGGTGTTTCCTGTCCGTGACGTCAGCATTACTAAAAAGCTGGTGTATGCGTGCGTGCGTGCGTGCGTGCGTGCGTGCGTGCGTGCGTGTGTGCGTGTGTGCGTGTGTGCGTGTGTGCGTGCGTGCGTGCGTGCGTGCGCGCTCGTGCGCGCTCGTGCGTGCGTGTGCGTGTGTGTGTGCGTGCCTGTGTGAGTGTGTGCTTTCATGTGTCTGTGTGTTTCTATGAATCTGTGTGTCACGTCAGTCAGTATACAATGTGTATGGCCTTCCTTGCCCGTGTGTGTGCGTGCATGTGCTTAAGCTGTGTGTGTGTGCGTGTTTGTGCTAAAGCTGTGTGTGTGTGGATCGACCCTATAGACAGGCAGATTGGAGAGGCTCACTTATGATCACAAGCCACTGAGTGAGGTGTGTGTGTGTGTGTGTGTGTGTGTGTGTGTGTGTGTGTGTGTATGTGTGTGTATGTGTGTGTGTGTGTGTGTGTGTGTGTGTGTGTGTGTGTGTGTGTGTGTGTGTGTGTGTGTGTGTGTGTGTGTGTGTGTGTGTGTGTGTGTGTGTGTGTGTGTGTGTGTGTGTGCGTGCGAGAATCAGAGACCTACCCACTTTCAGGTGACCACAGGCCAGTGAGAGGACTGTCTCCGTGGCACACTTGGAGTGTGCTTTACCTTAGCCGGCAACATGCATGATCATAGCAGCTATAGTTATACTTGTTCTGCACCGTCATGAATGATTGTATAAGTAAGGAAGTTAATTTATTTTATGAGCGGGTAGGGAAGTTTGGACTGTTTAATTGTGATAATGATTTGGCTATGATTTCAGCTAGCTTTATAGCTTTAACTAAAGCTGCTGTTAATCTCCTGCGTTATGTCTTTTGAGCACGTTTCTCCTTCGTTGACTATTTCTCTTACATCTTCATTGCACATGTTCTTTCATGTGCTCCGTCTCTAGTCTGCTCAAAAGCCTGTACTGTGTCTCTTATCGGCCTCAAATTACGGCATGAAGTGGGACAGCGGTTCAGTGCATTGGGACAGCGAGTCTGCAGTCTGGACTGGAGGCAATGGCAGCATTGTTCCCTTGCATGAACCACGAGGAGATTGGAGGCTTCTCCAGGGGTTTCTCCAGAGGCCATGGCTTTGAGGAGAGATGGCGAGAGAGACACGCATACACACACACACACACACACACACACTGGTCAGCAAACAGAGTGTCGTTTGTTGGATGTTACAGGCCATCGAGCCTCTGCTGCTGCTGCTGCCGCTGCTGCCGCTGTGTATGTTGTCTGCGTAGCGCCAGTATGCTTTGTGTTGCTCTCCTCCTTCAAACTGGAGTGGCACATAGAGAGTGGTCAATCTGCTGCTGGACTTGTGCTGTATGCTAGACTGGACTGAAGTGGACTGCACTGAGTCTTTCTTTCTTTCTTTCTTTCTTTCTTTCTTTCTTTCTTTCTTTCTTTCTTTCTTTCTTTCTTTCTTTCTTTCTTTCTTTCTTCCTATTCCTGTCTATTCCTGTTCTACATCTCTCATTTTCACTCACTCACTCACTCACTCACTCACTCACTCACTCACTCACTCACTCACTCACTCACTCACTCACTCACTCACTCACTCACTCACTCACTCACTCACTCACTCACTCACTCACTCACTCACTCACTCACTCACTCACTCACTCACTCACTCACTCACTCACTCACTCACTCACTCACTCACTCACTCTGTCAGCCTGTCTGTCTGTGTCTAGCGTTTTCTTTGTGCTGCAGCCAGACTCTGCTGTCTCCAAGTCTCTTGCCCCCCTGCTGGTTTCATTGCCAAACATCTGAACTGCGATAGAAGCAACCACCGCAGCCCCCCAAACCTCCCTAGCAGGCTGGCCGCCACCCCCTCCCTCTCTAACAGGCTGCCCCCCCCCCAATAGGCTCCAAAGCAGATTTTATTAGAGAGGCAGGTATTGGGTATATTGGCTTCACTGGGAGAGTCATTAAAGCTCCCTGCAAGATGGTTTAGTTGTAAGCAACTGGAGTTATTTTTAATCTCTTCCACTGAAATACTTATTCGGCTCTAAATGAGAAGTCTTTATTTTAAAGCAATACTGTACCAGGGTCAAAGACGTGCAAAATGGCATTGTCATTCAGTGTAACGGATACATTACCTTCTGCTGACTTACGGTAAAAAACATGATTTTTAAATTGTTTCAAGTGAATGGATGACAGCCGAGACTTTCACGAATTCACTGGGGGAAAAAATAAAATAAAGAGTCATGTTTTTTACAGTTACAGTCAGCAGAAGGTATCCGTTACACTGAATGACAATTTCATTTTGCATGTCTTTGACCCACCAGCAGCGAGCTGGAACCATAAAATTCAATGATAATAGCTAGCCTGTAACTAGAATTAGCTTCACAAGACGATGAGAATGGCTTAAAAAACTGAAGAAAGGTAAAACTTAATTGTTTAACTGAAGGGGAGGTGTATAATGAGTTTATTTCCATAAAAGGTACAGTATCGCTTTAAGATAAGCAGGATGAATGGGAATCTTTTCTCTGCAGGATGTTTGTCTCTCTTGTCAGCCCTCCCTTTATGTGACATGTGCAAGATGTTCCTCTTCTGGCATCTTCCTTTTTCAGTCATAGAAAGTACTTGTTTAGCACTGCTGCATAGCCCTCTGATAGGGCTGTTGGAGGGGGAAAAGGGGGAAGGAGGCATCATCATGCTAACGTGTACTGTTTGCATGCTCATTGTGCATTGTGCACTATTCTCCTAAGCAACATACAGCAATGAAAAAGCTCATCGCACCTAAAATTGTTTTGCTGACTTGTGAAATTCAGCAGAGAAAAAAAACCATGATATGGCTTTGCCTGAGGAAGTTAAAGCAAAACTTACATACACTTGCAAAATGTGCTCAGATTCACAGCCTGGAAAATCAGTTCATGAAACACACTTAAAAAGTAAATCAGCACTTGATAATAATCAAAACATCTGATTTATATCAAACCCTCCATTGTGTCATGAGATTGTACATAAACCGATCCATCCTTGAGACACGGGGTGAAAAAAGGTGTGAGTTCAATATAAGATCAGCCAGCAGTGATACCAGAGAGAGTAGAGAGAGAGGTTCCATTGGCCCATTTTTTCCGGGTTCTATTATTGCAAGGGGGAGTGGGGGGAAATCCCCCTTTAGGCAGACCTAAGCAGAGACGTTCTTAATGCAGAGAATCTTTGACCTAAGGACTGTTCTATTCAATGCTAGGAGCATTATGACACGCCCTGTTAGGCAGACCGGAACCTGGTCACATTAGGTGCCCATAGCAACCTATTATGTTGGCATATCTCTATATACTTAAAGAATCTCTGGTGATACTGTAGGCAGGCATACTCAGTCGAACTTTAGCACACACAAAACACAAACGCTGTGACCCTTCGTCTGGTTACAGAGGTGTTTGTGCTCGTCTTGCTGCCCAGCTTCACATCTCTACAGTTCTCTATGCTGTGGTTGTTGTGGCGACTCTGTCTCCGAGAAGGAAAGAAAAGAACAAACGAGTGGTGAGCTGCTCTGTGCTCTGTTTCCTCTGTATGTGGTTGTGGTCAGGTGCAATCAGCACACAACGCAGCACAACACAACTCAACACAACACCGACAGCACAGTACTAGGTGCTGCTTACACATATGTGGATATTTTTAAATGCAGATATTTTTTAAAATCCGTTTGCTTGTTAACATGACGTGGATGAAAATAAAAACTCCATTGTGACGGGTGCGTTTTAGCCTCCCTAAACCGGAGTTTTGAAATGTGAATTCTAAAACTGTTTACGTGTAAAGGAGAGGCCAAAACCCATATTTAAAAATGTTTAAATATCCATATACATGTAAATGATTTCCTAGAGGTGACCTGATCAACCTCATTCTTTTCAACCAGGGCCCTGGTGACAATGGTAGAACCTTAAACTGCCACTAGTGCAGCTAGCGATATCGCCATACTAAGTTACTTCTACAACAGTCTCACACAGCTAGTGATATCGCCATACCTCTAGTACAGGAGATATACCTTTACAGCTAGACAAGTGATAAACATGGCACTATACAGTAGTACACACAGCTTGAGGGATATTGCCATGCCACTACTGTAAGAGGATGTACTGCTGGTTTCGAACAGTGTGATATCAGCATGGCATAGTAGGGCCTGCAACTACATATTGACGATACAGATGGATCAATGACTGTTTAGTGGTAGCACATGTCAGGGTGGTGCTACCACAGCGAATGCCACTGTTGTATGGATTTAATGTTTTTTTTTGTTTGTGGATTTATCATTACGCGTATTCATGGCAGTACATCAATTAATTAATGGTTGTACAACCTGACGTCTGAGCCCCAAAAACCATCATTGACCCAGATACAGTTTTCAGCGAGGGCCCAGGTGACTGTGTAGTACTTAGGCTGCCACACCTATTCGTTGGATTGTGCCATCAGCATGACTGCTGCAAGAAGGCCTGAGTCACCACCACCATTTGGGGACAGACGTTTGGCTTTGTTTTATGACTCTTGCATAAGGGTCCTATCCTTGATAATATGACACTATTTTTCCCCCTAAATGGTCACTTTATGACAGTTGGTGATGTTGATGTTTTACGGTGTTTGCGAAAGGGTGAGGGGTCATTAGGCCTACCCCTCATTAGGGTGAGGGGTAGGCCTTCAGAAGACATATTTGTGCCCAACATAGCCTCATGATTTTTTTCCCTTGTAGATACAAGTAGAAACACTTCCATACAAATCTATAAATAGAAAGGAAACCCCATCAGTGTTTGACCAGAAGACCTCACAAGTCTGACAAATCATTTTGGGTGTCATTTTCAGAGCACCAGAACACCTTGTGGGATTGTCCACAGATTTTTATTTTATTTTTTTCTTCATTCTCCATGAAGTCTTCTTTTTAAAAATCCCAATGAGACTTGTCTTATGTGATGTTTTCGTTTTTAATTTCCACCCTGAACATGGGCAAAATGCAAAAAGAGAGCAACATGATTTCTATAACATTTAATGTAAAAACTAAATAATCAAATGCAAATTTTGCCCAGACATGATCACCCAAGAGTCCTTGTGCAGGGGTGCAGGAATCCCTTTCGATTTCAATGATTTCAGGAGCGTTCAATGTGGGAGCAGGTTCACACACCAAAAGAGACAGTAGGTCAAGCACAAAGAGTCATGTTGTTACTTTTTTTTGACCAGCAGATGGCAGCGGAAGAAACGCATAGAAAACATATTGCTCTCAATGTGCATGGTTCCCATGTTCAGGTTGGAAATTAAAAAAGAAAACATCACATAAGACAAGTCTCATTGGCAAGTCTCAAGTCTCATTTTTAAAAAGAAGAATTCATGGAGAATGAAGAAAAAAATAAAATAAAAATCTGTGGACAATCCCACAAGGGGTTCTGGAGCTCTGAAAATGACACCCAAAATGATTTGTCAGACTTGTGAGGTCTTCTTTTCAAACACTGATGGGGTTTCCTTTCTATTTATAGCTTTTTATGAGAGTGTTCCTACTTGTCTCTACAAGGGAAAAAAATCAAGAGGCTATGTTGGGCACAAATATGTCTTCTGAAGGCCTAAACAGAGCACAGCCAAAAACTCCAGTACAATTTGTATCATCTTTAAGGGAATGCTATGACAATGCACGATCATACAGACCAAAACTGACAGTTTAGCAACAAACTATTCCTATCTATGTACCAGCATGCCAAATTTGAGCTTCCTACATGGTTTAGTTATTGAGCTAGGGGCTTGTGAACTTTGACAAAAAAAAGAGTGTGAACAAAATGGGCACCCCCCTCCCCCAGTAAAATTGGCTGTAACACGGAGAGTATACATCTTACATTCAAATACATTTGCAGTGTTTCTCTTAAGTACCATGGGTACACTTGGTAATATTTTCAGAATTTTTTGAGACCTATGTGCGCGGGCACTTGTTGATTTGGCGTGGAATGACCCTGAGGCATTTGATGTGACGCACATAACTTGCATGCTGACCTGGTGACAGGGGATTATGTATTGGTCATGTTTTGTTGTGGCTTTTGGTGGTACCAAAACTGTGCCACACTTATCTTTTTTATTTTTATTTTTCATTGTTGACCTGATGGCAGTTGTCCTAAAATACCTCCTGACTCACTTGACTGGCTGACTGGAGGGTGTTCTCGTGGACTGTGCCACTTTTAGAGGAAACCACCTAAAAAAAACAAAACTGGAGCAGACAAAAGTTAGAGGGCTATTTTCAGATGGGAGATCTGGATCATCTGTGTCTGCTGGGATTGCCGTGTGTGCGTGCGTGCGCACGTGTGCTTGTACGCACGTGTGTGTGTGTGTGTGTGTGTGTGTGCGCGCACACAGGCTTTGAGAGAATGACTACCACTAATTGCATTTTTATTACCAAAGATAGCTATTATATTAGTCAACAATTGGACTACTGTGGTAGTGAAATGTCCTGTGAATGAAGCAATACTAATCCTCCCAGAACTAATGTCTGACTCTGTCCCCTGGCTGACCTGAGAACAGCTGATGCTAACATGACGGGAGAGGAGCACTACAGGGCTAGGCCTAGGAGTGCTCTGTCTGTCATCTGTGCCCCACTATCATGCTGGACCACTGAGCTCTGTGCATTGTTGGTGTGTGTGTGTGTGTTTATGGGAGAGAGGCTGTGTGTGTGTGGGTTGGTGTGTGCGTGTGTGTGTTTGTTTATGGGAGAGAGCATGCGTGTGTGCGTGTGTGTGTTTATGGGAGAGAGTGTGCGTGTGTGCGTGCGTGTTTGTGCGTGCGTATGTGTGTGTTGGAGAGGGCAAGATGTGTAAAGCCATAAAGAGCCCCGTCCGTCTTGGCACAGATGCTGGCAGTCAGGCAGGGACACAGACAGACAGACAGACAGACAGACGCATGCCAGCTCATGGGTGTTGGTTCACATACCATTCATGCCTGTTGCCAAAACAAAGGGAGCATCTCATTGGAGGCAGCAGGGCTGTTTGGGGACTGGGGTAGGGGCAGCTGGTGTGCGTGTGCGTGCGTGCGTGCGTGCGTGCATGCGTGCGTGCGTGTGTGTGTACGTACGTACGCACGCACGCACGCACGCACGTGTACGTGTGTGTGTGCTGGTCATATTTTTGTGTGCTGTATGTTGTTTTTCCATTCTAAATCTAAATCACACTGTGTCAAGATTTTAGTGCAATTTTTCAGAATCTATTGCAGACCAACAAACCAATCAATAAATGTACACACACAGAAACCCTGCCTAAAACTCCTTGTTGGAGGTACTGTTGCCAGTTTCTCCATTCAGTGACAAAGCATTGCCTATACACTCGCCTCCAAAAGAGTTGTCGCCTATCCATCTGTTTGGAATAACAGCTAATAACCTGACTTTCAATTAATCACTTGGCTTCAGAAGTCACTCATATGAAAGCTACAACCCTCTCGAATGAAAATGAATGTACAAAAATAAATTTCATGCACCAAAGAAAGATTGACCCTTTATTGAACACAGACAGGGCAGATTTTGACAAGACAAAAGTTTTGTCGCCTATCGAACATAATGTGAAAATGAGCAGATAAGTCATTTCAAAACACTTCAAATACGCAGATCGGGTGTCATACTTAATCACTGATTCACTCACACCTCTACAGAAAATCAACTTTGGCCTTAGGTGTATGTTTAGGGTCATTGTAATCATGGAAAGCAACACAATGAAAATCAATGGAGTTCAATGAGAGATGGTGACATATTCGCTATTCGTAGAGCAATACATTTTTAACTTCATGATGTAGTCAATGATAAAAGCCCTCACACACCAGCAGCATGCATGCAGCTCCACATAAGAGCTGTCCCTCCCATGTTTGACTTTAGGCACCATGTATTTTTTTTTCCAAATTCTTCACCTTTAACACCAAAGAAGTCTCTCCCACTGTCCTGTCTCAAAAAAGCAGCCAAGAGTATGTCAGGCCTAATTCTGACAAAAATGAAGGCTAATGGGACTCATACTCTGAAGTCAGGATCCCAAGATCAACCATTTTAGAACTGATAGCATCAAAACTATATGGTGTTGTAGATGAAGAATATGAAAAAAGAGAAATGGTGCATACAGTGAAACATGGTACAGATACAGCTCTTATGAGGAGCTGCATGCATGCTGCAGGTGTTTGAGGGCTTTTATCATTGATTAAATCATGAAGTTAAACATGTATTGCTCTACGAATAGCGAATATGTCACCATCTCTCATTGAACTCCATTGATTTTCATTGTGTTGCTTTCCATAATTACAATGACCCTAAACATACACCTAAGGCCAAAGTTGATTTTCTGGAGAGGTGAGAGTGATTCAGTGATTAAGTATGACACCCAATCTGCGTATTTGAAGTGTTTTGAAGTGACTTATCTGCTCATTTTCACATTATGTTCGATAGGCGACAAAACTTTTGTCTTGTGAAAATCTGCCCTGTCTGTGTTCAATAAAGGGTCAATCTTTCTTTGGTGCATCAAATTTATTTTTGTACATACATTTTCATTCGGGAGGGTTGTAGCTTTCATATGAGTGACTTCTGAAGCCAAGTGATTAATTGAAAGTCAGGTTATTAGCTGTTATTCCAAACAGATGGATAGGCGACAACTCTTTTGGAGGCGAGTGTACATATAGTAGCAGAAATAAACGGGCCTAGGTATGCATTAAGATTTCTGTTGTGTTATACCACAGTGCTCAGACATTGAGGAGTTGAACCGCAGACCCACGACAGGAGTTTGCCCTGAAGTGTCACCAAGCCAAAATCTCTTTAGATAATGTTTGTGTTCCACAGCAGCTAACTGGGCTATGGCTCTGAATTATAGATGAGTGCTGTGTTTCCAAAATCCACATAATTTATTTCATATTTTCATTCAAATCCTGCACTGCAATATGACACTCGGGGATGTTATGGGATGCTGCTGTATTGGGTGCAGTATTCCTGACAGCCTGCTATCATTTCATTATTGTCCTGGTGTGACCTCCCTCCACACTTCATTTTACACTGTAATCCCCTCGAGGCAGGCCAGGATGCTGGCAGTGGCAGACAAGAGGTAGGATACTGGAGGGAACATTGCAGTGTGTGTGTGTCTTAGCTGAGATGCTTGCAGAGGAGTAGGGCATTGCAGCGGTGTGTGTGTTTGCGTGTGCATTTTCTTTGTCGTGGCTAGGATGCTGGCAGGCAGAAGGAATGCATCTACCTGTGTGTGTGAGAGAGAGTTTGTGAGTGTGTGAGTCTGAGTCTGAGTCTGAGTCTGAGTCTGAGTCTGAGTCTGAGTCTGAGTCTGAGTCTCAGTCTCAGTCTCAGTCTCAGTCTCAGTCTCAGTCTCAGTCTCAGTCTCAGTCTCAGTCTCAGTCTTGAGTTTCTGCTCTCCTGGCTGGGATGCTGAATGGCTGGTGGTAATAGACAGGTCATCAGCTGGGAAAATTAGGCCTTTCGTCCTACCGCACTTTTCTCTGTGGATTACTGACCAGAAGCCCTATTGGAAGAAATTAAAACATGGGGCCACGTCAATTTTTGCTCAGAATTCAATATGGCTGCCATTTTCCAAAATGACTTGTTTTCATGCATTATTACATTGTACTATAAGGTGATATTCATGAACGATTAACTACTTTCAGCACTATTCTGTCCTATTTCCTTACATACATGTTTACAGAGGTTGACTAAACTAAAAGAAATGAAAATAAAGGTGGCCACCTTGCAATATCCAAAGGAAAGTGCTGAAAATAATGATTGAAATGCACATACAGAGTCTATGGCTGCGAAAATTAGGCCTATGTCAGGGATTTCACAGTGGATTACAGACCAGAAGGCCTATTGAAAAAGATTCAACAGCTGGTTGCCATCTCAAATGTTCTCCAAAATTCAAAATGTTCTCTGTTTTTCAGAATGGCAGACTTTCACACATTTTTCTCAATACTGTAAGACCACAATTATCAATAAAGATAACCTATTTTCAGTGAAATTCTGTCCTATCTCCTTTCTACAGACGTGAGTACAAAGGTTGGCAACAGAAAGATGTAAATTTCCTATTGACAATATCCTAAGGATTGTTGTCAGAAAATGATTGAATTACACATACACAGTTGACTGCTGAAAAAAGGCTATTGATCTGCCAAACTTTTCACATTAGATTTCTGACAAAAAGTTTTTCAGGCCTACATTTTTTTTGCATAGAGCAAGGATGAGCGTGCGTGCGTATCCCCCGCTCATCTTTCCCCTGCTCTACAGTGTCTTTTCCCCACACACTATTCTGCCTCTTCCACCCCCTCACACACTATTCTGCCCCCAACCCCCTCCCTCTTCCTTCCCATGCTACTCTGCCCCTCCACCCGTCACTCACCCCCCTCTATTCTGCCCCCCACGCTCACCCCCCCCTGACTCATTCTCCCCCCAGCCCCCCACAAAATACTCGCCCACCCCCCATCCAATGGGAAAAGTTAGCCAGGTCAACCCCCCCCCCCCCCGACTCAACTTACCCCAGCCCCCCCCCCCCCCACACACACACACATTATTCTGCCCCCCCGAACCCCACACACTATTCCCCCCCACCACCTCACTCATCCCCCACACACTATTCTGCCCCCCCACCTCCTAATTCAACCCCGAATCATTCCCCCCAACCCCCGCTCACCCCCTCATTCATCCCCCCGCTCCTCCACATCGTTCGGTCCCCCCTACCCACCCACCTTAATGGCACATTGCACCAGTAAAGTGAAGTGTGAAGGTTCAATTAGCAGGGTAAGAGTACAGTTTTGCTCAAAATTTTGCAATGCACACAACATTATGGGTGACATGTCAGAGTTCAAAAATTCTGTGTAACTGTTGCATCTTTGACCGAGACAGCAAGTCTTTGTGATGTATCAAGAGCCACAGTATCCAAGTTAATGTCTGCATACCACCAAGACGGATGAACCACATCCAACAGGATTAACTGTGAATGCAAGAGGAACTAAATCACACTAAAATGACAGGTGTCTCAGTTATTTTGTCCACCCCCTATATTCATGCCTTTTTCTAGACAACCTTTATAGTCACGTCTGTAAGGAGATAGGACAATTTAACTGAAAAAATAGGTCATCTTTAATGGTAATTATGGCCTTACAGTATTGAGAAAAATGTGTGAAAGTCTGCCATTCTGAGAACATTTTGAATTTTGGAGCACATTTGAGATGGCAAACAGCTGTTGAATCTTCTTAAATATGCCTTCTGGTCTGTAATCCACTCTGAAAACCCTGACATAGGCCTAATTTTCGCAGCCACTCTGTATGTGCATTTCAATCATTATTTTCAGCACTTTCCTTTGGATATTGCAAGGTGGCCAACTTTATTTTCATTTCTTTTAGTTTAGTCAACCTTTGTAAACATGTATGTGAGGAAATAGGACAGAATAGTGCTGAAAGTAGTTAATCGTTCATGAATATCACCTTATAGTACAATGTAATAATGCATGAAAACAAGTCATTTTGGAAAATGGCAGCCATATTGAATTCTGAGCAAAAATTGACGTGGCCCCATGTTTTAATTTCTTCCAATAGGGCTTCTGGTCAGTAATCCACAGAGAAAAGTGCGGTAGGACGAAAGGCCTAATTTTCCCAGCTGATGACCTGTCTATAAGCTACTGGTAGGAACATTGCAGGGGGAAAGGCTGCCCAGCCTCAGGGAGAGAAACAGAGAGATAGTCAAGGTGAACCTCTTGTTGGCTGTGTGTGTTGTGCCCTTTTTGTGTGTATATTATCTTCAATGTGTCTGTGTGCGTTGTGCATGCATGTGTAATTTGCATGCCATGTGTGTATAGCTCCCCTGATTCCAAACGAGCTGCTGTCCAGTCTCCTGCCTGCTCTCCTCTCCTCTCCTCTCCTCAGCCAGCCATGGGCAGCCTGCTCTGCCGCGCCTAATTAAACCCAATTGCCCTGCTAGTGGGCCAGTGGGGGCGTAGACTACACACACACACACACACACACACACACACACACACACACACACACACACACACACCTAATCCCTGGCAGGGGCTGGCGTGTGCCAGACACCGTTGGGCAAGGGAGACCCGTAGGGGCGTACACACACACACACACACACACACACACACACACACACACACACACATCCTAATCCCTTGCCTCTCTGCCCCGCTCCACACTGTGACTGCACCGTGTGGTGAATACGGAAGTTAATTGGCTCGTGGAGAAATCCGTCTGACACGGAGGCAGGGCCCTCACTCTCACCTGCATTTACTTCCCCCCGGATGGCTCCTGACCTCCTTTTGGTGTGTGTGTGTGTGTGTGTGTGTGTGTGTGTGTGTGTGTGTGTGTGTGTGTGTCTGTGTCTGTGTCTGTGTCTGTGTCTGTGTGTGTGTACACACAAGTACATGTGCTTGTTGTTCATTTGTCCTCTTTTTCCTACGAGCGCACCCCCCTGGCGTATCATTGCTCATGCTGTCAGAGGGGCTGAATTAATACTACTGCGTGCATGTGTTGTAAGGCCTGCTGTATTCTATAATATGCATGGCCTACTAGGTTCTGCTACTCTGCATGTGTACGTGGGCTGATCTGTGCTACATCATGTGTACATGGTCAACTCTACTGTGTACAGCAGTGGTTCTCAATCTTTTTTGAACAAAAGCCCCCTTGACCTCAGCATAAGCCTCCCAACGCCCCCCTTGACCTCATCAGAAGCCTGCAAACGTCCCCTTAGTATCGAAAAACATAATGGACCAATGCCCCCCAATGGGAACTAAGCCCCGCCCCCACTCAGCTGTATCCTTCTCAACGCCCCCATAGGCCTTCCCAACAAAAAGATGTCCGGAAATTATGTCCGCAGTACAAAATCTTATCCTTTCAGCTGTACGACCTGCTGAGTTCTGCCTTGAGTCAAGCGGCAGTTGGACTTCCGTTTCCTCTCCGGCCATGTGCTCACAGTGCAGTGTTGTGAATCAGCTCACCCCCTCACTCACTCACTGCACTCTTGCACAGCACCATAGAGCAGATCCCACTCCATACTGATATGAGCGGACCAGGGCAGGGCGGCGTTTCTCCACAGCATCGTTGCTAAATAAGTTAGCAACTTCAATCACAGTCCTATGCAATTTCCCATTGGAAACCTAAGCTAGTAAGCTGCTGACTGGTTAGCAACAATGCTTTCGGGAAATGGGGTCCAGGCCAGTCCATACTAAACAATGCTGCTTTGTCTATCAAAAACTTCAATAAAAGAAGTGCAGTTGCTTACAACTTAAAGTTTTTGATAGACAAAGCAGCATTGTTTAGTGTGGACTAGCCTGGACCCCGTTTCTCGAAAGCATTGTTGTTAAGCAAGTCAAGTAATAAACAACTGTAATCCTTTTTGGAGTTTGGAGATGTGGTTTGAAGCTTCAGAAAGAAATTCTTCAGTTGCTTAAGTTACAACTTGCTCTGTTTTGACTAATATAACCTAGATGCATAAGAATCATCATATATACAATACTGCTTAGAAACGGCAAGATATCCTCTGTGCTTCTGTCCAACTAATGAAAGTTAGAGGGAAGATTCACAAGAGCAACTCGAGTATCCATGCCTTGGACTTAATTTATTGAAGTACACATCCGAACAGTGAAAAAATATGCTTACTTTGTTGTTTTTCAAGTCACATTTGTATACTTCTTCAGCTGCACCACCACCAACACAAACAGTAAGTGTTCATTACTTTCAACTCGTGCCAAGTAGGTTATGTTTCCCCAATTCGTCTGGTTTGTTTTGTCTGCTTTTGTTTATTAGTCAGCAACTTCCATGCAAATTGGTTCATTAGGGTTGGTGTATTTAAATTGTCCTGCAAGGAAGTCTGGAAACTGACTAATGAAGCAACTGACTAGACTGTGGTTGCCATCCAGACCCTGATCTGCATCTCGTGGATTCATACTGTATTTTAGTGTTTCTCAACGGGGGCGCTACAGCCCCCAAGGGGGTGTTAGGGAGCCACAGGGGGGCGTTGAGAGGGATAAAGCTGAGTGGGGGTGGGGCTTAGTTCCCATTGGGGAGCATTAGTCTATCTTATTTTTCAATACTAAGGGGGGTGTTGTCAGACTTATGATGAGGTCAAGGGGGCGTTTATTCAAAAAAGTTGAGAAGCACTGCTGTATTTAAAGCTGCCGTGAGTTTTCCTGTTGTACGTGAAGCCTCAATTCTGCAATTTTGGAAATAGTACGTACATGAGTTACCAGCACAAAAAACGAATTTGACAAAAACTAAATATTCAGTCGTTAAATGCGTGTAATTCCCAATTTTAGCCGAATCCTAGTTATCAAGGTGCACTCTGAGTGTTTAATTTCTTCTCTTTGTTACTAGATGTACTGTACCTGTGCTGTCTGGTGTTGCGGTTGTCAGGTGTAAAGATGGCTGGCAGGCTAAGTGGAGCTGGCATCACCCATTTAAACCATTTAACCCTGCGCTGCATTAAATGTTACCAAGGACAAATAATATGGGGTGACAGAGAAGAGATGCCAGGAGGCTGCACTACACACACACACACATACATATACATACACGCACGCACACACACGCACGCAACAGAACACCCCAGAGATGGTTGCTACTTGTTAGAAAATATCTCTGAATACTCTCTCTCATTCACCATCCATCGTATTCTTTTCTTCTTTTTCTTTTCTTCTCTTTCTTCTCATTCTGTTTCACCTTCTAATTTTCAGTCTGTCCATTGCTCTCTTTCTTTCTGACTTGTCTTCTATTCCCCTCCATACTGCCCTCTTTTGCTCTCTCTCTCTGTCTGTTTCTCCCTCTCTCTCCCTCTCTCTCTCTCTCTCTCTCTCTCTCTCTCTCTCTCTCTCTCTCTCTCTCTCTCTCTCTCTCTCCCCCCCTCTCTCTCTGATACCCCCATTGGGAGATGAGGGATTAGCCTCTCCTTTCACGCTGCTGCAGCTCTTAAAGCAGGGCCTCTTCCTCTCCTCCTCTTTCTCTTCTTCCTCCTGTTCCTCTTCTTTCCTCCTCTTCCTCTTCTCATCTCCTCCTCCTCTTCCCCTCTCCGGCTCCTTCTCACATGCATGTGTCTCCCCCCACACAAATCACATTACCCCCCCCCCCCCCCTCTTCCCCTCTCACGTGCTCATATCATCTGGTTCTTTCCTCTCCTCTCTCCTCTTCTTTTTCTCTCCTCCTGTTCCTCCTCTCTTCTTTTTCCCTTCTTCCTCCACGCTCACTTCTCCCCCCTCTTCATAGTCGGCTCCCACAGCAACCACCACCCCCATCTTCACCTCCTCCACCACCCCCATCAACAATTCCTCCACCTCCTCCACCATCTCCACCTCCTCCCTCTCCCCCATCACCACCTCCTCCACCTCCACCATCCCCAACAACAACTCCACCACCTCCTCCACCTCCACATCCCCATCCTCCACCATGTCTCATAAGAAGACATTCACACTCTGCGCCCTCCCCACATCAGTGCCTCGCCACATTTCCTTAAAGCAGTTCTTTTGGACCAGTACTTAGCATTGCATCTCTCTTTCTCTAGCTTTCTTTGTGTCTGTTGGTTTCTGTCGGTCTCCCTCTTAGTTCTCAGTGTCCTTCTCTCTCTCCCATCAGTTTTCCAGGATCTCTCACTGTCAGTATTCTTATTCTCTCAGTACTCTCAGTATGTCTGGCAATCTCTCTCTCTCTTTCTCTCTCTCTCTCTAAGAGGATGAGGGGATTGGGAGTGAGTAGACTACTAGACTGTCGTAAACTAGAGCAGAGTAGTAGAGCAGCTCTGCAGCACAGCAGAGTAGAGTATAATACTGCACTGCACTGCATCTGGTAGACTGGAGTAGAGTCGCGTACAATACTGCACGGCATCTGGTAGCAGCATCTCTGCTCTCCATATGTCTGTGTCTGCGCCTTTCTCTGCTGTGTATTGGCACACACATGCATTCACACACACACACACACACACACACACACACACACACACACACACACACACACACACACACACACACACACACACACACACACACACACACACACACACACACACACACACACACACACACAGACCCCCCTCCCTCCAGACATCAGCTTAGCTGTGCAGTAGTGTGCAATGAAAGGAGCCAGCTTTGCATGTTAATAGTGCCTTCCCGCCTTAGTAGTGTTGTGCGCCGTTTCCTCTCCAGTAGTGTTTCTCAACGGGGGCGGTACAGCCCCCCAGGGGGCGTTGGGGAGCTCTAGGGGGGGCGTTGAGTAGGATACAGCTGAGAGGGGTCTGTGCTTAGTTGCCATTGAGGGGCATTAGTCCATTTAATTTTTTGATACTAAGGGGTGCGTTGTCAGTCTTATGATGAGTTCAAGGGGGCGTTGGGAGGCTTGTGATGAGGCCAAGGGGGCTTTTGTTCAAAAAAGGTTGAGAACCACTGCTCTACAGTTCATTGCACCCACCACCCCACCCCACCTCCAAAAAAAACCCCCCCATACAACAGAAGGAACAAAAGCTAGAGGAAAGCGTGCATCCTTTTCCGTTCACTGATCTCCATAACGTGTCTCTTCTCTGCTCTTCCTCTTATGTGGAGGAAGTGTTCGCATCCACTGTGTTTGAAGCCATCAATATGGCATGATGTGGAGTTGTGATCTGGGAAGGCATTGAGCAGCAAGCGGCGAGCGCTAATATGGGTTATGTAACCCTCCTCTCCTCTCCTCCCCACCATGCCTGCCCTCTCTCTGTCTACATCTCCACTCTTCCTCTCTCTCTCTCATCCCCCTTTCCCTATATGTCTCCCTGTTCCACTCTGTTCCTGCGGCCCTTTTCCCTTCGACTGTCTTCTTCTATCCCCACTTCTCCTCTCTTTTGTTGTTTATCACAGTCTCTCTGTCTTTGTCTCAGTCTCTGTCTCTGTCTCTCGCTCTCTCTCTGTCTGTCTCTCTCTCTGTCTCTCTCTCTCTCT